>NC_079376.1:26600000-26773912 GCF_021018895.1 Seriola aureovittata
GCTCCACCTGGCCGTCGGACTGAGGGTGAAATGGAGTGGTTCGTGTCTTTTCAATTCCCAGCAGTGTGCACATCCCTTGGAACACAGCTGACTCAAAGTTTGTGCCCTGGTCGCTGTGCAGAGAGTGTGGGGCTCCATGTCTACACACCCACTCCGACGTGATCTTTTCAGCCACTGTTATTGCTTGCTCATCGGGGACTGGATAAGCTTCCACCCACTTACTGAAATAGTCCTGCACCACCACTATATAGCGGTTGTGCCTCTCAGTCTCATTTAAAGGACCCATTAGGTCGACTGCGATGCGTTCCATAGGGCCGCCAACTTTAACAGTGCCCATGGCCGCCCGTGGTGTCTTCTTGGGGCGAGCCTTTGCGGCACAGCTGATGCAGGTACGGCACCACAGTGTGACGTCATTTTTCATATCGTACCAAAAGTACCTGGTCTTAAGGCGGGAGAGGGTCTTTTCTGCTCCAAAGTGGCCACCCACTGGCCCTTCATGCATCTGTGCCATTACAGATGTGCGATATGGGTGTGGCAGCAGGATTTGTGGGTAGAACACTTTTCCCTCGCCGCAGTAGAACTTCCTCAGCACGACCCCATCTCTCTGATATAGCCGTTTTCTCTGCGCCCAGTAAGCTTTGGTGGCAGGGCTGTGAGGTGCCACATCGGTCCATGTCGGCTCACTCCCCCCTTCCTCAAGCCACCCGCACACAGGTGCTATGTCTGGGTCAGCTGTTTGTGCTGCTTTCAGTTGTTCTCGGGTCCAGCCCTTAAACAGGTCAAGCTGGGGTGACTCGGTCACCCGGCTGATGCTTGGGTGAGAGAGAGAGTGGTCATAACAGTTGTCGCTGAGGGCATCAACTACCCCCACTAGGTTTTGCTCTGGGGAAGTTGTGAGGGGGCCCCCCTCTGCTAGGCAGTCTGTCAGGTTACACTGTACTCCTTTGTGCTGACGGTCATTGCTGCTGGAGTCGGGCTCAGAAACTGTGCAAGGACATGAGCTCCTGCACGGTCTCCTGGACAAAGCGTCTGCATTTTGGTGAAACTTCCCTGGCCTGTGGAGGACCTGGAAGTCATACTCTGCTAGTTTCTCCAACCAGCGAGCAAGTTGTCCCTCTGGCTCCCTTAACTTGGTTAACCAGCGCAGACTGCTGTGGTCAGTTCGGACTGTGAACGACCTCCCGAGCAGGTACTGCCTGAAGTGGGAAGTGAACTCCACTACTGCCAGGAGCTCCCGTCTGGTAGTGCAGTAGTTTTGCTCTGTAGGGGACAGTCTCCTACTCCCATAAGACAGCACTCTCTCCTCGCCCCCTTGCATTTGGGAGAGGACTGCTCCGATTCCCCAATCGCTAGCGTCAGTGTCCAGGAAGAATTCGCCACTGTCGAGAGGGTAGGCGAGTACAGGTGCTGATGTGAGCCGGACTTTCAGTTCTTCAAATGCCTCCTGGCACTCGGCTGTCCAGTTAAAGCGTGCATACTTTTTAGTGAGTTCGTGGAGTGGTTTTGCCACTGTGGCAAAATCTTCGACGAAACGCCGGTAGTAGGACGCCAAGCCGACAAACTGGCGCACTTCTGAGATGTTCTGGGGAGCTGGCCACTCAACCACCTTTAGCACCTTCTCAGGGTCAGTAGCAATACCTCTGGCTGAGACAACATGCCCCAGGTAGGAAACTTGCTCCCGAAACAAACAGCATTTGGATGGTTTCAGCTTCAGGTTGGCTCCACGCAGCCTGGTGAACACCTGAACAAGCCGCTCCAGCATTTGGGTGATGTCACGCCCCAGGACTATGATGTCATCAAGATACACCAGACATGTCTCCCACTGTAGTCCGACCAGGACGCGGTCCATAAGCCGCTGGAATGTGGCCGGTGCGTTACAGAGTCCGAAAGGCATCACATTCCACTCAAAAAGTCCCTTCCGAGTGCAGAAAGCAGCAGCTTTGCGGGCCCTGGGCGTCATTTCCACCTGCCAGTATCCTGATGTCAAATCCAGTGTACTGAAGTACTTGGCGGTGGACAGGGTGTCCAACGTGTCCTGGATTCGGGGCAGGGGATAGGCGTCTTTAATAGTCCGCTCATTCAGGGGTCTGTAGTCCACGCACAGACGTGGGCTCTGGTCTTTCTTTCGCACCATCACAATTGGTGCGGCCCAGCTGCTGTTGCTGGGCCGAGCTACGCCCGCCTCCAGGCTTCCCTGCACTTGTTGGTCTGCAGCAATCTGTTTGTCTCTGGCCATCCTGCGGGGCTGCTGTTTCACCGGTGGCCCAGGGGTGGTCAGGATGTCATGTTGCACGAGGCCAGTGCGGCCGAGGTCGGTTGGCCCCGTGGAGAAAACATCACTGTAGGACTGTAATAAGCTGGCCAGCCTACCTCGGTCAGCGTCCGGCAGGCTCATGCAGCTCTCGGAGTACAGGGCCTGCAGATGGGGGGGTACAGGAGCAGAGGAAAGGTTAGCTGTTTCAGGAGCAGTCAGGACTTTGAGAGGCTGAGGAGCAACCACCTCCACCACCTTTGCGGGCTGGAGGAGGAGCCACAGCCCCCTTCTTCAAGGTGACAGAGGAGGCGCCAGGGTTAAAGACTCTGATGGGAATGTCAGCCGACTGTCGTGCCTGCACAACGACCCGGGCCACCAAGACGCGGTGCCTTTCGACGAAACACTTTACGGGGCTTAACACCAGGTCTCCAACAGTGGCAGGCCGGAGGCGCACGGTGCCAGGCACTACGTACTCACAGCCTGGCCCCAGGACTGTCCGGCGCGCCACCCGGACGAAGTGCACCTCTGGCTCTGGGTTGACACTGCAACGGGGTACCTTCTCCCCAAACAGAGTGATTTCTCTGCGGCCATAGTCCAAGCAAGCTTGTGCCTGCAGCAGAAAGGGGTGCCCTAGGATGACTTCGGTGCTCCCAAAGGTGTCAGCTATTATGAAGTTCACAGTGACGATGCGGCCCCCGATCTGTGCTGGGACGTCAACTTCTCCTAAGACCGACAGGCTTTCCGGCCCGACACCCTGCAGGGTCCGAGCGACTGATGGGCGTATGGGGGGCCTGGCCTCCATGGGGAAAGCATTGAAGTAATGGAGGGGCAACACACTCCTCCGAGCACCAGAGTCCAGCAAGGCACATATCTCCAGCCCATACATCGTCACCTGTACACACATCTCCTCCTCCTGGCCTTTAGCACCGATGACAACTGTGCCTAGGTCAGGTGTTGGAGTCGGCTTGGCAGTCACAACTGGCTGCCTGGGCCAGTGAGGGGAAGGGCAGTTTCTCTGAATATGTCCAATACCTGAGCATTTGTGGCAGACAAGCTCTCTCCAGTCCTTTTTCCCTTGCCCGTTGTTTCTCTGAGGCCGCCACTGCCGAGGGGATTTCTGCACCCTCTCTGGTGGAGGAGCGCGACTCATAGCTGTCCTCTCCAGTTCCTCTCGCTGCAGTGTGTTAGCATTGTCACGCACCACGGCTGCTCTAGCTCTCCGCTCCGTTGAACTGTGCACCCCCGCCCGCATCAGCTGTGTGACCACTTTAGCAGCCCTTCTGGTTGTCTCATACCTGTGCGCTATATCATAGGCACCTGCCAGGGTGCGTGGCTGCTCCTCCAAAAGCTTTTGCACCGTCTCAGCATCAGCCAGGGCATTAGTAAAAGTCTCCACACTGATGGCCTCCTGCTCCCGCTCTGTACGGTCAGCATACACGATTGAAACCTTCTCATAGATGTCGTCTCTCAGTGAATGCAGCGTTTCACCTGGCTGCCTGACTCTTTGTCTCAATTCGATGCCGATGGCTGCTGCATGCTCTGAGCACGGTCCGTAGGCGGCCTCAATCTCATCCACAATCTGCTGATAACTCCACCGTCCAGACCGTGGATTCTTATGGATGATAGCACCAGCTGCCCCCGTTAGGTTGAACCTGAGTTGCACCGCTTTTGTTTTCTCTGACCAGTGGTTGGCCTGCGCGCAGCTTTCAAACTGGTAAAGAAAGTCTTTCCATGCGCCTGACCCATCAAACTGTCCTGGGCGCAGTGTGGGAATCCTTTCCTGTTCATAAAGTCCATCATCACCGATGGTTGCTCGACCATCGCAGCGCATCGGGTGAACTGGGTAGCTGTGTGGTGCAGACTCAGCGTGCCTCAGGTTGAGCTGGCCACAACCACACAGCTTGGGTTGTCCACCCCCTGATAGCTGTGCGTCTCCGGGCAGGATGTGGCTACTGCCCAGGGCTTGCACTCCATGACTCAGTCCTGCATACTGGGTTTTGCATGGGGTGAAGGGTGAGACTGGCAAGGGTGACAACAAGGCTTGGGGCAGGGCGGCTGGGGTGCTGTTGTCACAATGATTACAGTTCATGGGGGTGAGAGGGTTAATTAGCTGATCGCCAATGTCAGAGACAGCCGCTGTAGTGCTGTGATTTCCCGCGGTGTTTAGCTGTAATGGCGCAGGAGTGAAAGCTGCGCATCCGGCGGGGCCGCAATTCAGCTGGGATAAATTCACAGACTCACCACATGTTGCTATTTGCTGGGCTGGCGGTGTGATGAAAGGGTTAGAAGGCCGCGAGGGTGGAGGAGTGAGCGGCCATGACCCGTTGGGCTGCAGCGGCATCGTGCAGTCTGCTGCTGTGTGTGCAGCTGATGTTAGCTCCATGCTAGTCACAAAGGGGTTGGTATTATATCCGTTGCCGGTGTGTCCGCCGTCCGGCTGGTTAACCGAGTCTCTTTGAACTCGAAAAGTCTCTGTAATATCCATTAAAAACGGATTCGTGCTGCTCACTTTCATTTGCATCCTTTCAGCAGCGTCGTCTCTGCACGCCGCCATTTTCTCTCGCTTTCCGGGCGCCGCCATTTTTATTTTTTTTTTTTTGGTCCGCTGCCGACGATATTTTATTTTTCCACGCCGAATAACAATGTCTCTTACTTGCAGAGAAGATCCCGGACGAGCCCCCAGTGTTACCTTCCACCAGTCTCCGGCCTCGAACCGTAGTAGGACGGCCACTGGTATATGCTAACTCACTTAGCTTAGCCTGGCTCGTTGGCTGGTAACAAGCTTTACAAAGAGTCCGGACCAACTCTGCATTGAAGAACGGGGCACTTTATTCCAACGGTACAGTAGGCGTTATGCATATCCTTTCAGTGATACACTGGACTCTATATTGTCTAGCAGTAATAACAGTATTTTCTCGGTCGGCATACATCCGTTCACTGTGGTTGCGTCTCACTCTCTCGTACTATCGCTTTGTTTTTGTATACGTCACACACGCATATTACCCACAAAGCCACCTTCTTAAAGGAGCAGGCTTGGCTTGCAACACATATCACTTAGGCTTTCCGAGGGTTAGGTACATCCTATGCGCAAATATATAATGTATTAATTGGTGATCTGGATTCTGAGAAGTATCATGCAAGTTACCCCGCACTGTCTTCAAGCAAATCTCTTCATCATTCACACCAGATACATCCCTACACCATGCAGCCTCTACTGGCACTGGCGTATGAGGTTCAGAAATAAATTTGTAGAGTTTAGAAACCATCCCTCATGTAGGTGCTGCTGATGCTAACAGTTTATGAAAAGGGTGTGTAGGAAGTGCTGATCCTCGTGGGGCACTGTATGCCTGTATAGCATATTTTAACTGCAGGTACAGAAAAAAAGATGATCCAGGTAAACCATATTCAGTTTGTAAATCATTAAAGGCACACAAACCATTTCTAATTTATAGGTCTTTTAAAACATGAACTCCCCTATTCGTCAACTGAGTGAATGAGAAAGATTTATTGCCAGTAAGGAGTGAGAAATTATTAAATATTGGTGAGTAGTTGTGCCATTTAAAGTCTCCACTCACATCCTTAATCACAGTGTGGCAATTTGTCAGTAGATGTGAAATTACTGGACCTTAATGTGATTTGTGTTTCTTCAATGGTATGTTAAAGTACACTAGATCTTGCAGTCTGTGAGGACATAAGAGATTCTCTTTGATCGGTCTCCATGAAACCAAAATAGGGTTGAACCATGTAGAAAGAGGGCACATCACAAAAGACCAAAAGTACATCTTAAAATTTGACATAGCCAATCCTCTCTGTGTCTCGTTTTGCTGGAGAGTTATAAGCTTTAAACAAAGCCTCTTTCCTTTCCATATAAATTTAAAGATTAGTGAATTCAGTTTTTCCCAGTAGCCCATTGGAGGAGCAAGAGGAATCATAGAATAATACAAATAAATGTGAGGGTGTACATCCAACTATTGATTGCATGGAGTGAATTTGGGAGACTGGACCAGTGTTCAAGGTCTTTCTTAATCTGGCTGTATACACTTTGAAGATTTCGTATTGCAATGATGGTAGTAGACGGGAAGATATCAATGCCGAGATATCTGAAACTCTTGACTATTGGTATATGGGAGGGGAGGGAAATTTGAGATGCAGCAGAGCTTAAATGCATCAGCGCTGATTTAATCCAGTTAATTTTGTATCCCGAGATTGAACCGAACAACTCAAAAGTAGAGGCAGATGTGGTATTGAAGAGCCTGCATTACCTACATAAAGATAGATGTCATCAGCGTACAGATATATCCCTTGTTCTGTGTTACAAAAAGTGATAGGTAACACTGACAAACGCTGTCTCACGTGCTGAGCCAGTGGTTCGAGGGAGAGGGAAAAAGTAGCGGTGAAAGGGGGCAAACCTGGCGAGTACCCCTGGCAACTGGAAACTGGTAGACCATTACTGAAGAATTTGCATATAAAACTTTTATCATGCTAATGAATTGTGCCCCTAATCCAAATTTATTCAATGTAGCCCAGAGATAATCCCATTCCTGCCCATCAAAAGCTTTTTCAACATCTAATGATAAAACAGAGCAAGGAGAGTCAACACTACATGATATAGTTGAGTGTAGGAGATGAATATGCGGTTGTAGGGTTGTCAGCTGATAATGGCTAATTGGTGCAGCCTGAACCATAAAGGCATATGTATTAGCTACATCAGCTCACTCAAAAGCGGTTTCAAAACTATGAAATATTTGTTTTCCTTTCGATGAACATGGTGGCAGAGGACGGTTAGCAACTACAGAATCCCACCAGGCTTTGATGAAGGGAAGCCATACGATAGCTGGAAAAATGAAGTTGCAATTTGGACGAGTTACAGAGCTTGAAAAAGAAAAGCAAATGCTTGGTGTTGTTTTCGTGCTGTCGGCGAGGGGAAGATAAACAGCGATGGAAATACCATTAGATGACTGGAATAAAGACACTGATATGAAAACTTGTGAAACTAGACAATTTGTTTCTCAAGGAAGAAAATGTACAAACATTTGAAGCATACTCAAGTTTTGAACAGATTACAAGAGGACTGTAATGCATCCATGGCGGACTATATAATTGATTTTGAACAATATTACTCTCGGATGCAAAAATACAAGATGGAACTTCCCAATGCAGTACTAGCTTTCAAACTACTGGATACTGCATGCTTGGACACAAAAGATCGACAGTTGACTCCAACAGTGTTCACAGACCTGACATTTACATATATGAAGTCAGCATTGAATTTTTGGAGAAAAAGCGTCTGCTTCTGGCATGGGAATTAATCAAGAAATGGCATTGATAACAGAGCAGAGCCAACAGAGAGGCAAGTCGAGGCATGATAAGGATCGACATAAGACTCTACTGCCTGGCACAAACCCACTGGACAGTTATGGACACAGGTCAAAGTGTGTTGCTTGTCAGTCTACATTTCACTGGGCCAAAGACTGGCCACAAAGGTGAGCAAGTCAAGATGACAGAAGATGACACACATAAGGGAGAGTTACACTCTAGGTACTCTAGGTACTGACTCTGTACACGAAAGAGTCACCCTATGAAGCAGAAATCTTTATGACAGAGTGTTTTGCTTCAGTGATTATAGACACTACATACACAAGGAATGTGTGTGGACAGGAGTGACTAGATATCTGCATCAATGGATTAAACCAGAACGAGTTGAATTAATTGAAGAAAATAATAACATGCAGCTGCAGACCCTTTAGGTTTGGAGATGGAAATTTGGTCTACTCCACTCAAAGGTTAAATATTCCTGCAAGGATTGGAAAGACTGAATGTCATATTGAAACTGATGTAGTCCTGACATTCCACTGCTTTTGAGCAAAGCCTCCATGAAAAGAGCAGAGACAGTAGTCGGTGTGGAGATTGACAGGGCGGTGATGTTCAACAAACCTGTACAACTTGACTTTACAATCTCTGGTCATTACTGTGTGAACATTACAGATGACAAAAACAAGAATACTCAGTGGGATGACCAGGTATTGGCAACTACAGAAGGTGACACCGCGAGAGAAAGAAAAGATGAGCACGAAGAAAGTCAGTGTGAAGATGAAATACTAACAATCTCAGAAACTATTAAGTGAGCAAAAAAAGTAGTTAATGTTGTTGAAACTTCACAAACAATTTGGCCATGCTTCAGCTGGCAGACTGCATAAGCTTCTAAGGAGTTCAGGTAATAAAGATATAGAATGTAACTCCACCCTGCAGAAAATTGTGAATGAATGTGAAGTATGTCAAAGATACAGTAAAACTGCTCCAAACCTGCTTTTGGCCTACCTCTGGCATCTCATTACAATGAGGCTGTACAGCTGCATGAACTTGAAACAGGTGTATAGTATTTCAACATTATTGACCAATTCACATGGTTTAGTGCAGACTGCAGCATAAAAGAGTACTAGCCACCTGGCATTTCACTGCAGACGTCAAAGGACCTGAGCTTCCTGAGGAAAAATAGCCAGCTCTGCTCCTTCAGGTAGATGGCATCCATGTTCAGGGAACAGTCCAGTTCACTGTCCATGTGCACACCTAGGTTCAAGGTAAACACAAGAAACTTGTGCTACAGAAAATGGTCCAGACTCAGTGAATAGCTCCCTAAGCTTAACATGTCCGATGATAACTATTAATTTAGCTATACAGACTAATGATCAGTGATAACTAACATGTCTTTGGGGTCATCAGGTGGGAGCCTCCTTTCACCAGTGTTTCGTCTAGTTGGTCCCACGACACCTCCAGGAGGCTAGACAGTGATCATTGGCGTCCCAGAGTCACTCCCCTAATGCCAGCCATCACTGCTCCTCACACCACGACTATTTTCTTTACCTTGCCTATTCTACCACAAACAACACCATCATCAACTCTGACAAAACACACTAGCAGATTCACACAGGCCACACCCCCAACTTAAAAACACTTCCTCTTCCTGGATTTCTTCCTTGCTTCTCCTAAGAGTCTGTCTATCCTAAGTGCTCCCCCTGCTGGGCCCCCAGCTACCATTAATTCTTCTCATCCAAATCCACTGACTGGATCTTGCTGCCTCATCTGACTTTTTCCTTTCATATGTTTCTACAACTGAAGCCTCCCACGGAACAGTCAGCTCTATGAAATATACTGTCATTCTACTCCAAGACCACAAGACTATGTCAGGCCTTAGCTTTGTACTGGCTATTTAAACAACAAGCTTTCCTCCTAAATCTACCTGCATTTCCCAATCACAAGCACCCTCTAAGCTGCCTTGCCTCCTTGTTGTCTCACCAACTTTCTCTCCCTCTTGAACAAACTTGATTGCAACTCTCTTTATTTTAGGCCCTCCTAAATTTGCCTGCCTCCGTAACTCTTCAATTCCTGCAGCTAAGCTTTTTAAAACCTGGTTATGTCGCCACTTATACCGGCCTTGCGACAGACTAACCTTACAGCCTGACAGAATGTGCTTTAAAATTGCAGTACCTGAACACAATGAACGTATTTATAAGTGTGCACCACCTCAATGTCCTTCCCTCGAATGTTGACTGTCTGAAGGGTGGGCCTAGAACTCCGAAAGTCAATGCCCATCTCCTTGGTCTTGGCGGTGTTCAGAAGGAGGCAGTTCTTGTCGCTCCATTCACTGAAGGCCATCATTAGATCCCTGTAGTCCTCTTCCTGCCCATTCCTGGTATGCGCCACAATAGCTGTGAGAGTCCCCTGTGGAGCCCCAGCGCTGCTCATCATTGCCCCTGAGCCAGTTACCCAGCCTGACATACTGTGGTCGTCCTGTCATGTAATCCACAATCCAGGACGTGAAGCAGAGCTCCACCCCCATCCCTTTAATCTTGTCTTTAAGAATGGGGGGTTGGATGGTGTTAAATGCACTTGAGAAATCAAAGAACATAATCCTCATGTAACTACCTGGCTCATCCAAGTAAGAATGGGCCCGGTGGAGCATGTAAAGGATGGCATCATCCACTCCAATATGTTCTTTGTAGGCGAACTGTAGGGGGTCAAGTGCATGTTCAACCTGTGGCCTCAGAAGGTGAGAAGCAGCCGCTCCAGGGTCTTCATGATGCAAGGGCATCGGTCTGTAGTCATTTATCTCAGCTTGCCGCACTACTTTAGGGACCGGAACAAGACATGATGATTCCACAGGACCGGGACCCTCGCTGTTTATAGACTTAAGTTAAAGATCCTCTGGAGAGGCTCAGCCAGCTGGGCTGCAGTCCTTTAACAGCCTTGGACACACACCATCTGGATCTATTGCCTTTCCAGGATGTAGCCTCTTGAGCTCTGCCCTCACCTCCTCCGTTGTAAAGGACAGGAGACTTGACCCCAGTGTGCAGGGAGTTGCAGCTGCAGTGTCAGGTTGTAAAGGAGATGCCATAGAAGAAGCAGCTGAAGCAGTGGGAGAGAGAACAGGTGAAGCTGTGTCAAACCTGTTCTAGTACAGGTCGAACTCATTGGCCTTGTCCACATCCCCTGATGTTGCCTGGCTGTTCTTCTCTTTATAGTCAGTGATAGTCCTCATCTTCTTCCACACCTCTCTGGTGTTGTTGTGCTGCAGCTTCCTCTCTACTTTATTTTTGTAGCTTCAATCTCCTCTTCAGCTCATGTTGCACACACCTGAGCTTCTTCCTGTCTCCATCCCTGAAGGCCTCCTTTTTCTGGTTGAGGAGGGTCTTGATGTTACTGGTGATCCAGGGTTTGTTGTTTGGAAAGCAGTGTACAGTCCTTGCTGGTATTAGAGTGTCCATACAGAAGTCAATGTAGTTTGTGGTACATTCAACCATTTTATCAAGGTCAGGGTCCCTGCTATTATCATTTTCCTGCGACTTGAAACGTACATTCCAATCTGTGCACTGAAAACAGTCTTTTAGATACTCACTGGCCTCCGGGATCCAGTTCCTGAATGAGCGGGTGGTTGCAGCCTGCCTCAGTACAGAGGGTTTGTAGGAAGGCTGAAGAAATACCAGATTATGATCTGATCTGCCAAGTGGTGGTAGAGCTGAAGCAGTGTAGGCCTCCTTGACATTTGCCTACAACAGATCAAGTGTCCCAAGTATTTTCCCTTGTGGGACAGTCAGCATACTAAGTGAAGCCAGTCAGATGAGAGGTGAGAGTAACATGGCTAAGATCCCCTGATATTTCAATGAATGCATCAGGGTTCTGGGTCTGTACTCTTGCAACAGTCTCGTAAATGACATCACACGCGACTGCAGGCTCTGCTCATGGTTGAATGTAAACAACAATGGCGACGATGTGTGAGAACTCCCTCGGAAGAGAGTACGGTCTAAGACCAACTGCCAACAGTTCAATATCCTGTCACTGTCATGTGACCGGGGTTGCACCATCTATTCTTCACAAGCAGAACCAGTCCTCCACATTTATTCTTTCCACTTGCTCTGGCATCCTGGCTTTGTCCACTTGTACTGCAGTGAAGCCAGGTAAATCCACACAACAGTCGGGAGTGTTGTCATTTAACCAGGTCTCCGTGAAATACATGAGACTACATTCACAATATTCTCGCTGGTTCTTCACAAGTGCCTCCAGTTCATCATACTTGTTTGCCAGGGAGTTGACATTTACCATGAGGATTGATGGTAGAAAAGGCTTATATCTCCATGTCCTAGCCTTTAGCTTAGCCCCGCTTTGCATCCACGGTATGGCTTCTTCAGCTCAGCCAGTATGGGATGTTTAACTCCATATCTGGTAATCTTTAAAGCCAGGAGTTCTTCATTTGTGTACAGTATTTTCTCCATCGTCAGACAAAACAACGACGTAGAATAAAAAACATCAATCGACAAAAAATATACTAATATATACAAATATACTATGAGCTAAACTGCACACACCAGCTTATTCTTACTTGTTCTCAAATGTTTTCTACATGTGGTAGTGTGGTACTATGTTACATAGGAGTTTCATGTAGTGTGGAGCCACAGTGTGTTCCTGAGGAGGAGATAAATCACAGCACACTTCAGTAGTTACAGAGGACAAAAGGCAGTCAGTCCATCTGTTCTCTCATTGCAGGCCATATTCCTGTGGTCATTTGGCAGACTTCTCTCATGCTTGTTCTGTGATACACTCTAATTGGCTGTGAATGGCCCCTCGGTTCACTAGGGCAGCCTTTGATGAGCCTGGAAGACTGGCTGCCTAAGTGGCTTTTGAGTGAAGCTCTTCATGAGATTCTGAAAGCAGCTCGGCTGCTCTACTGAGAGACAAGCAAAGGGTGACAAGCAAACAACAACGAAGATGAGATGCAGAAACAAGGCCTCATTAACTGTGCAGTCAAATGTGCCCCTCACAACAAGAAAAAAGCATTAGAGGGAACTGACATGATAACTTCATATGACACAGGCTTTTAATATTATGTAATTGCAAAGCCTGTTGCTGGTACTGATATATATACTCAGTAACTAGTTTATAAAGGTCCACCAAGCTCAAACTAATGCAGTATAATGTTATCTAATCCAACAGCCCTGAAAGAAATCTCACCCTCATGAAGGCTCTTATGTTTTTATTGGTTGTTGATTCTATTGGCACACGATGACACTCACCACAGATCACTGAATAAGTTACAACCAGATCCACAACATATCATCATGAATGTTCTTGGCTTTTCTGAGTGGAGTCTGTGTGTGAACATACTTTATCACTCACCTTCAGCAGTAATTAGTTACATAACAAAATGTGTAGAAATAGAAACAACACATTATTGATTAGTGTTTCATCCAGGGTACACATTGGAAGTGTTTATTGACCATCATTAGCTAGCTGAGAGTGAGAGTGCATGCAGCGTCCAACAAGTCCCCCCCTTACAGTGAAGCCATGAGGTTCAAAACACTACCCAGGTGAATCACTGAGCTAGGGTAGAGAGAATAAACAAGTCTATGATAGCTCTCTAAATTTCATTCAGGCAGTTGCCAATTTAAACTTCATGTTGCCAGTCCACTCGTGTGCTTTTCTGTGTGGATCATTGTACATAGAGTAACACAGGGCAGGCATGTCCCAGCATGGGAGGCTGTTAAATTTAACACAGCTGTTCTTTTTTTTCTTGAAAAAGCATACATTTGACAATATTCATTTTACATAGTATCAATATAACTAGAAGAGAATCCCATTGTGTACATTTAAAGCAGAAAATGATGCAGTACTTTTGATACACACACACATAATAGAACAAAAAGTGAGCCTCTAGATGCAAGTCACATTATACCGTTACTCATTCATTCAGACAAGTCAACTACAATCTGACTTTATAGGTTTAATGTACTCAGTCCACCTGGTCCAGATCAAGCACTTTTTTTCTTTTTGGACCACAGCCAGAAGTATTCCTATTAGTTATCACTTAACATTATTATTACACCCTACAAATGGGATCCATGTACACAGCATCATATCTAAAAGGAATGCTTACACCCAATACATTATTAATGTGTTTGTGTATTTCCTGCCAATAATGCACAATATTATGGCATTTCCAAAAAAAAAAAAAAAAGCGATTCGTGAAGAGCTAGTTGAATTTCACTATGCTTGACATATTCTTCTCCAGCCCTCCTCTAGGATATTAAAATTCCCCTGCTTCTCCCATTTCTCTTTTATATACCAGTGTATTCTCAGACTTGGACTGAAGAATAGCATTGTACATTTTGGCGATAATCTTATTACATGTAGTCGATTTGTGATGTGGAAACAGCAGTTGCTGTAACTTAACTATCCATATTTCAATCCCCAAATTTCACTTGTTTGATGATAGCCTCACCGTCAAGACATCTGCATACTAATATGAAGTCAAACTCACAACGCCAACTCCTGAAATCATTTGATTTACATGACATTTTCATCAATGGTTCTACACTTAATATTCAGGAACATATTGCGAGCTTGTTGAGTAGTCTCTGGCTTCACACAGTGGACAGAATCAAGAATGCATAGAAAACACACTACATCTTCTTTGCTGCCACACAGTCTGTGCAGGAAATGTCAACCAGTAAGTGTGGTGTCCGGCGGTCGCAAGGATACGCTGCTTCAACCGGCTTGCTGCAAGATATTGCAAGTTCGTTTGCATTCTCAATTGAGTCCATCAGGTGGAGCCAGAGACCATGCATAACACATATGGCTGAGTGTCAAAGAACACACAATGAAAATGTCACGTTACTTTATGTTTTCAGTAGTTCGCGCTGTGACAGTGGTTTAATATTATTATCCAGATGTCTTCAGTGTGAGACCATCATCAAACATGAAATTTGGGGAATTCAGTCTGTGCAGGAAATCTCAACCCCTGAGAACGGTGTTCCGAGGTCGCTGGGATGCACGGCTGCTTTAACAGCCAGGCTTGACCAGCAGGGCCCAAGGGGCTGTACAGAGTATATGTGTGTGTGTGTGTGTGTGTGTGTGTGTGTGTGTGTGTGTGTGTGTGTGTGTGTGTGTGTGTGTGTGTGTGTGTGTGTGTGTGTGTGTGTCACATACACAAGGCTAGCCATGCTGAACCATGGTCTTTAAGGTTCACTAAAGCTCTCTTGCTGCAGCAGAGCACTTTTTGCCAGACCTTTACAGTAGCAGTCTCCTAAGTGAACCTGACTGAGCTGTGGCCTTTAAACAAACACCAGCACAAATCACTCTATGTAACATGAGATCCAAACATCTGAGATAAATAGGAAAGTGGTCTTAGACGTTTGGACCCCACTGTATATCAACTGACAATTACTGTTACCTTTAATCTGCAAGTGGGGTTACTCCTACAAAAATGATCCTGTTCAGTGGATATGACCATGGGTAATAATAAAATCTGATGTTGAAACATGTCTGCTGCTCAACAGTCTTGTGTCAATTGGAGGTTCATTTCAAGTTTAAAACCACAAATTATTTGATTGGTTTATTTGATTGCCAGTTTCTCCCTTGGACTTGTCATGGAAAACAGGACTGCAGAGATTAATTAGGTAATCACTAAATACGCTCAATGAATTAAGGCCACTGGATGTTTAGATGTATTAAATAGTACAAACTATATCTGGATAACAGAAAATAGTTCCCCAGATAAAATAACATTGTCTAAGGTGTCTGTAGTTATGAACCCACCAACTCAGTTGCCCTCTAAAGCTTTTTTGCATCTTTTAGCTCATTGTATTGACTTTCTGTCCTGAAACTTTATTGTGTGGGTTCACTCAGTGCTCTCATCAACTGCCAACAGCAGGCAACTATTTTCAGTGAAAAAACTCTGATATGCTCATTACCAAACAGCAGAGAGACTAGAGAATAGCTGGTGAACATTAATGGTGGTGTAAGCTTTTTCTATCCCTACCTAGCTAGTGCTAGCATGAACAGCTATTCACTTACCAGTCTATTTCAGCATCAAACTTCATTCCTTTACTCGCCAACAATCTCCAGTGTTGGAAGGAAACCAACTTTAACTCTTGTTTTGCATATTTTTGTATCGCTTGTTTTCATGCACTGAAGTTAGCATGCAAACGAGCTAGCCCCAGCCTATCCCATATCGTAATACTATTTTACGAAAATGAGTCTCAGTAGTATCCAGTCTGTCCTCAGTTTAGCATTGGTGTTGTATTCTAACTCGCTGGTTTAATCGTTTGTTGTTAAGTGTCTAAGTGGTTAGAGATTGGCTTTCAAACCCAGCACGACAACACAAAAGCAGTTTAGGGTACTAAAAAAAAAAATCAGAGAACACAAGAACAGAGGCTTTAGCTGCACCGTGTTGTGACCATAAATAAAGATGGACATAGCGTCCATGATGTCATCCATAGGTTCCTGTAGAGCGGCTTTTAAATTCAAAGTGAGCTGTTCCACTTTTGCATACGAGCCAGTACCCGACTGCGCCGAATTCCCGGCTAATCCAAAAATGGGCAAAGAGGTGGGGCGTGTTTCAACCCGAGACTTTGATGCATGCCGGCTTGTGACAGGTATACACTCACCCACCTGTCACTCAAAGTGGCACGCCCTCAATTATGCAGAACTTTAAGCCTTAATAAAATGTGGACAAGTGAGTTATATAGCCCCTTGTCTGGCTCCACCATTCAGACTTGTTTCAGGTCACATCCCTGTTTATCCAGAGTCATAAAAAATGAACCAGTTGTGTGAAATTTTGTCATAATTGCATTGTGAAGTCTTGAGTGAGATATTGTGTCCACAAGAATGGGACGGATAGACGGAGGGACAACACATAAACAATGTTGGGACTCATTAAAGAGACTACATGTATCTTTATTCCACAGACAAAGGATCTCACTTCCCCACAGTTCCTCACTGTTCACACCTGGGGACAACCCTCCCCCAGGGACCTCACTGACCAGTCAGTGTTGGTCAGTGTGTGACATCTGACCGCCCAGGGTGTCACCAAACAAAACCAGGTCTCCTTCTTTGTTCTCGCTCTCTTTTATTTTTGGCTTGCTCTGGCAGCTCCTGCTCTCCCCTCTCGGCTCTTCAAGGAGCACCAAGGACCCAGCCCAGGTCAGCCCTGCTACCTGAGACAACAGATCTCTTGCTGGCCTGTTCACAGCAGACTGCAACATTCCTCAACAGCAGCGACCTGCTTTGGATAAACTGAGAGTGAACCAAGTTCTCTTCAGAATCAGCGGCTACAACATAAGGTCAGCCAGCTGATTTTCCAAGCAACAGGAGTCACAGCAGAGTTAGCGTGGAACAGCTAACTCTGTGAGAAGAACAAAGGAGATAACAGCGGAAGCAACACAGCCAGACAGGACTTTACTCCACCAGGAAGCCACCCAACTCTCTGGACACTTCAGCAACACTGGAAAGGACCTCTTTGTTTTGTTCCAAGGACTGGGTAACATTTACTAACTGGGCCTAACCTCACCTAGCATAGCATAGCATAGCAAAGCACAGCACAGCACAGCACAACACAGCACAGCTAAGCAGCTGAAGTATAAACCTTTGTTAATGTACATGTTGGTTAATGTCTTGATGTTGAAATGTTTGCTTAGGTTGTGGTTAGTCACACAGTCAATTGGGTACTTGTATGTACACACACATACCTGTAGTACGTGTCAGTTCAAAAACCTGCATGCAACTAACCTTCTCCATCTAACCGGGTACCTTTAGATTACATGAGCTAGGCTAACAATGAAATTTACACCTTCTCTCCCCCACACACTAGGTGGTCTCAGTGGCCATTTTGAGTAGTTTTTTGTTTACCGCCATCTTGTGTAGTCTTCCTTCAGGTCATGTGGTCACAGCGAACATTTTGAATTGGCCATCTTGCCTTTGTCTGTCCCCACAGACACACACACACACACACATATATACATATACACACCTGTAAATACTAGATTAGACATTGTGTTTTTACTCTGTTCCATTGTAAACAAATGTCTTTAAGTATAACTACTGGTGTGTTTACTGTTGCACAAGTGTGTATATTGACAGCCTCTACTCAGTAGAAATCCAATCCTTCAACCTTTACTTACTGTTGATATGGTAATTTGGTTATAGTTATTAAGTTAATTATCAGAGTTCCAGATTAAATAGTAAAAATTTAAGACTGAACCAATATTGGCTATTTTGCTATTAGTTTAGGCTGGTAGCCCCAGGACTTTAATTCATTTTAAAGTTATAATTTAATATTATTATTTAAATATTAATATTTTCTTAATTTATGATAGCCAATAAATTGATAGACAACCAAAGGTCCAATATTTATTGTGTCCCGCTCGTGAGGCAGAGCTCAGACCCCACAAAAGAATATGGCTCCGGCTCTGTTACCGGTGCGGAGGCATAAAAATTTTACCAGAGAGCTAGGGGTGCTTTTATTGTGAAGTAGCTATACGAAATGCATGTCTTTGTCACTGAGTTAATAGTTTGGAAAAACAAAAAAGGGCTTATCTACCTTGGACTTGAGTTCCCAGTATTCCTCTGTGCCATATTCCACATGTTTGAATGCAGTCAGATAGTCGTAGCTGATGACCGCCGTCTGCAGACAAACAGAACTGCAACATGTAAAGAACTGAGGAGTCACGATTGTACTAATGAACAAACAATCATAAAATCAGCAAAAGCAAAACATTTAAGTCTGAAACCTCGCTATGGAATGATACTGAAGCTATCAGCTTTAAAGTTGATATGAATGAGATCATTTTGGAAAGGACTGAGTGAGCATTAGCATTGGCAGAATGTTGTTCACTGAGATGTCCAGTCACCTATCAAAAGCAAGTTTCAAGTTTAAGCTGCAGCTGAATCCAGTGGGAATTGAAGAAAAATCTCATAAACAGTGCAGTATGCTTTGGGAGATTGGTGTTCATTTATGTATAATATACAGAACATCTAATGATCAAAAGGCAACAACATCGAAAAATATCCATTTTATATCTAAATAATATGTACAGCATGCGAGTCTTCTATCATGAAGCCAGTTCTACTGGTAGAGATCGATAGCTGCCAACCCACTAATCTTGCTTTGCACAGGCCTCTGGGAACTCAACCTGACGTCAAAACAAAAGCATCAAGACAAAAACATAGAACATCTACAATCCCCAAATCAAGATTCACAGGGTAGAGGTGTGAAGTAACTCACAGTAGCTGCAGCTCGTCCGAAGCGGATGATACTCAGGTCATTGAGGTCCAGTTGTCTGTTGTACAGATAAAACCCAGAGGAGGCAAACAGTGCTGTAGCCAGAGAGGAGACTTTGAGGAGCCGACCAGCCATCAGAGGCACTGGAGGAAGAATGAATATGAAAAGCACGTTCTGACAGACTCCAAGTTTATGAAAAAAAAGTGTCAAAGATGGCAAAGATAAAAGAATAGCTGTGTTTCATCAATTCATAAATGTGAGAACTCTGAATGACTTTTTATTGCGGCTGCTGGTGCCTTCAGGACTAGCTCCCCTGCCTTCAGCAGCAGAGCAAATAGCATCTTCGCCACTGATACAGTGATGTTTGGCATGACTTTAAGACATTTGGGGTGGACTTCTGTCCATTTTTGGGGAAACACTGGATTCTTTCTTCGGAGGAGAGAGGTGGAACCAAACCAAACCAAGAAAGCTAATTTTCTCCACTCAATATTCAGTGTTAAACCAACTCTGAATATATTGACATACTGACTGAACTCTGGCCTTACATTGGTGCACATGCACCAGCAACAGCTGAGCATCGTCTGTGGCATACAGTCATTACCACATTTTACTGAGCGTCCAACATGCAGCTGCAGGTTACAGACTAAATACAGAAAATATGAGAAATACTTAGTGTTTCATCATTTCTACAAACCGTGCTCATAAACACACTGTGTGTCAGGTGTATGTATGTGATAGTAATCTAGTAAAGGCAAGGCATCTTTTACCAGATCAGTAACAATAACTATTTATTTATGTACATTTGTATTTATAATTTTTTGTTTAATATTTTTAAAGGGTTGTACCCCTGCATATAGCAGTTTAAGGTTTGGGAAACTTGTGCTATCTGATCACTTAAATCCTATGGGTGTGACTTCAGAAGCTGTGCTTTGAACTGTAACTGTGGTTTGGTCTGTGTCCTATAGAAATCACCTACACACCAGTAGAGGTCACTGTTTAACTGTGGTTTAAGTTAATAAAGTTCAGTATGAGGCAGATAATTTTATTTATTTATTTATTTATTTTATTGTAAAATGTCAAATCTTTCACCATGTATGGTCTTTTGAAGGCGTCACTGTAAGAGCTGAAAGTTATATAATTGAAAGTGCTGCATAAAGGAAAAACAGCAGATATGATGTTATTGAAATATTCAGCGCAATATTACCTAATGGTAGTGACAGTCAGTTCTCACAAGTGCAAGTACACATGTTCTGTCAAGATAGAGCTATCAGATAGGAACAGAAACGTAGCAGGGAACATACCAGCAACCATATAACAACACAGATAAAATGACATCAATGATAATTCCTCTGCCCCAGTGCATGCTGGGAAGCCTTCAGGTACACCTACTCCCAGTGTGCTAAATGAACATCAGTCTCGTCTGACCCGTCAGATGTTCATTGTTCACTCATTTTAAAATCAGAAAGCAAACCAGCTAAGCCAGTTCATTTCAAGTATCCATCAAAATCTCTTTCAGAAGATAAATATCAACCCTCATCAACATAGAAGACATGTCAGATGTTTTAACCCATGCAGGGTGAAGCAAATTCAACTTGGACCAGAATGGTCTTTAAAAGGGACAGACTATTATCACTGTCACTAATACCATGACCTATTTCATGCTGTCAGGCCGTATATTAGTCTATGTTTGTTGTTGACTGACAGTCAATAAACCAAGGATAAATGGTACTGAATGAAAGACAGAGGATGCACATGGAGATTGGGTCCTCAGGTTTATGGAGCATGCCATTTATATGGCCTGATGCTGCACTGCAAATATTCAGCTACAACTTATCATGTCCACATTGTGTTCCTTAAACAATAACTGTGTTTGTGATTAAGATCTCTGTGATTATGATTCAATACATTTACCTTGGGAAAATGAAAACATTCAAAATCTGACATTGTGTGGACAATATGTGTACATTCCGTCACAATGTTCTCATCCTCTGTCATTAAAGGGTAACTTTAGCAATATAGCATTGCATTTCCACAAAGTTGGGAGACATGCAAAATTAAAATTATAAAAGGAGCAACCAAAGAAAAAGAACTGATGCAGCAAAGACACAAATATCTTGACTTTTAGTTGATCAGTGTTTTTTGGTGGACTAAAACACTGAAAGCTACATTTTCTATTACACAACTAGATAGTTTGTTCATTAGATCCTCCATCCTGTCTATCAGTTGCCACACTCCTTTTGTTTGTAATGCAGGGTTTCCTTTTTAATATGTAGTCCAACTGTATGGTCCAAACTGAGGAAATGCATCACTAAGAATCATCAACCTTAGTTTTGCTGGAGTAGAACTAATCATAGCAAGATGAACCTAATCTGTAGAAACTTGATGGAATGCCCCTTTACACAAGGTCGCCTGACAGAGAGACAGGCTACAGGGGACATAATTGCAGGCAATTAAAATGCATTTAACCGACAGTCGGTTGCAGGGGAGAACCTGGATGTTAGTGCTGCTTGGTGGTTTGGTTCAGGTTGGAGTTTGAATCTCACGTTAAAGGTAAAACACCGCATGAGCTCTGGCACATGTGTGTTATGCAACGATCTGCTGCATAAAAAACTAGTTGAAACAGACACGGAACCACACGACAGACTTGTGACGAGCATCCACACTGAACCGACACGCCGAGTTTCAACAAGGGAAAATCCTTCACTCCGGACAAACAAACCCATTCAGTCCACTGTCTGCGAACCACAGCGTCTTACCGGAGTCTCTGCAGTGTGTCTTTCACTTGCCGGTTTCGTTTTGACCTCTTGACGAGTTTTCGACTTGAGAGCGAAGAATTCTGGTTAACGTAGTAAATGTGGAGATGTGGGTAACTACATTTACATTAGCTATAGACTCGCACGATACTATAACATATAAAGAGATGACTTCTATGATGCTCATACAGAAGGTCGGGTAAACGGGTTAATGAAGTGAGACTGTATGCCTTGATTGTCGCCGTTTATGATAGATCAAAACTACAACATGGACGACCACAATGACGTATTTTACATGCGTCAGACGGTGATCAGCTGTTCATCAAGAGACGCCGGAATACTAAACAAGATAAAAGAAAACGAAAAACCGATATATATATATATATATATTTATTTATTTGTTTGTTTATTTTTTAAATCTTGTTCAGCCTTTATATATGTATGTGTGTGTGTGTGTCGATTTGCTTTTATCTTGCTTCATTTCCGGCTCATTCTGTTTTTTTATGTTGCACAACCTCATCTACAAAGGCACACACACACGTAAACTAAAAACGATGAAAGAAAAGACAATAACAATCCAAAAACAAAATCAGATTTTAGAAACTTCAGAAACTTTTAAAAAACGCCCACCGAAATGATCGAATATGTCTTAAAATGTATGCCTCATGTAAAATATTTTCAGCCGTTCGACAATATTTTACATGAGTACATTTAATCGGATATTGGATTGTTGCGATGGGCGTTTTTTAAAGCGCCTGAAACATGTTTTTTCAGGTGGCCCCGTGCACAGCAACACATCGCTCTGCCACTCTGCCAGGTGATGTCGGTCGGCTTTCCTAACTGGGAGTCGCTAAACAAAATCTTCTACTGGTAATTTACCAACTATTCATGAGCACCCCCCCCCCCCCCCCCCCCAAAAAAAATCGAACTAAAATACCACATTACAAATACCAGCGCTAATCAAACAAAACAACACACATTGAAATGAATGTTGTTAAAGTTTTTATTCCCATACATTACAAATTAGTGAATGGTGTTCAGTAAGCATTAACCGGCTGTATCAGGTTTACGATGTGTGAGAGAATGGTTACAGAAAGTACAGCACTATCACTGACAATAAATACAGTCATTAACTGGACAAGTCTTCAAAAAACAACAACAATGCTCCAGCCCCAAATCACTGAAAGTGAACAAAAAAAAAGGAACACACATAGGTTCACACAGACTTATACACACCACCAAGTTTTCCTATTGGCTGAGCAAAAGAATAACAGAGAATAACAAAACATCTTTTTCTGTCTCAATAGTTCAGTAATAGAAGAGAGCTTTAGTCATGTTCACTGTCTTTGTTTGGTTTCTGCCCTGCAAACAGACGTCTATTCCTCTGAACCTGGAGCTGAAAAAAAAAAAACAGGAAGAAAAATTAGGATAAGGTACATACCGAATATCAGTATTTTCAGGTTGAGGCTCAAGTCCGATTGAAAGTTAATTATGTTTAGTGACATTTCTAAAAACATACTTTCAACCCATAATTTATTCATGTTTCTTATCTTTTACGATTACATTGTTCATTTTTTATAACAATGCCTTGGTTTCCTGTCCCCATTTTCAAATGAGCATAAACTGATTTAAACAGAACTTTGACTGTTATCAATTCCAAATTAAATGATTTACAAGGTGAATTAATTTATTTATAATTATTTTTGAACTGATTAATATGTCAGAAAATTTGAAAAGGTAGATAATATACATGAATATAAGATAAATACAAAATAATTGTTAGTAACAAACCCCAATTTAACAAAAAGGCCAAACTATACAAATATATGTAAAAGCTCTGTTTCATAAACTCTATCTTCTATACTCTTAAAGTGTTGTCAGACCAAAATGACACTGGCATGATGAGGACAAAGACCTAGCTGGGTGATGATAATATTTTTACTTTTACCTTGGCTCCCTCCAGCATGTGTGGCTCCTTCTGCAGTGCATTGTTCAGGCCTTCCTCTGATGTGAATGCAACCCAGCAGAAGCCTCTGTGAAAGCCTGTTTCTTTATCCTGGTACAACACACAGCACAGTCAAACGCACAAACACAGGCAAAAATAAAACCAGACTTTATGTTCATTGGATGGATGATTCAAGAAGTTTTAAGCCTCTGTATGTTAATATTTATACCAAACACAAAAAACAATGGTTGCCTGGAAGAAGGAACACAAAAATCTGAAAGACTATGGTATGAATAGGAATGAATGAATAGGAAAATTATTAAACTTAAAGCAGTTTTGCATCTAACCAAGGAAAATAGTAGCAGAGTGCATGTACACACACACACATATATATAAAAAGGTGCTGGTCAATAAATTAGAATATCATTAAAAAGTTGATTTATTTCAGTAATTCCATTCAAAAAGTGAAACTTGTATACTGTATACATTCATGCCACACAGACTGATATATTTCAGGTGTTTATTTCTTTTAATTTTGATGATTATAACTGACAGCTAATGAAAACCCCAAATTCAGTATCTCAGAAAATTTGAATATTGTGAAAAGGTTCAATATTGAAGACACTGGAGTCAGTGCTTCAAGAACCACCACGCACAGACGTATGCAAGACTGTCGCATTCCTTGTGTCAAGCCACTCTTGAACAAGAGACAGCGTCAGAAGCATCTCGCCTGGGCTAAAGACAAAAAGGACTGGACTGTTGCTGAGTGGTCCAAAGTTATGTTCTCCTTTGGAAATCAAGGTCCCAGAGTCTGGAGGAAGAGAAGAGAGGCACAGAATCCACGTTGCTTGAGGTCCAGTGTAAAGTTTCCACAGTCAGTGATAGTTTGGGGAGCCATGTCATCTGCTGGTGTTGGTCCACTGTGTTTTCTGAGGTCCAAGGTCAACGCAGCTGTCTACCAGGAAGTTTTAGAGCACTTCATGCTTCCTGCTGCTGACCAACTTTATGGAGATGCAGATTTCATTTTCCATGGTATCCCTGTTCTTAATTGGCCAGCAAACTCGCCTGACCTTAACCCCATAGAAAATCTATGGGGTATTGTGAAGAGGAAGATGCGATACGCCAGACCCAACAATGCAGAAGAGCTGAAGGACACTATCAGAGCAACCTGGGCTCTCATAACACCTGAGCAGTGCCACAGACTGATCGACTCCATGCCACGCCGCATTGCCTCAGTAATTCAGGCAAAAGGAGCCCCGACTAAGTATTGAGTGCTGTACATGCTCATACTTTTCATGTTCATACTTTTCAGTTGGCCAACATTTCTAAAAATCCTTTTTTTTGTATTGGTCTTAAGTAATAATCTAATTTTCTGAGATACTGAATTTGGGATTTTCATTAGTTGTCAGTTATAATCATCAAAATTAAAAGAAATAAACATTTGATGTATATCAGTCTGTGTGTAATGAATTAATATAATATACAAGTTTCACTTTTTGAATGGAATTACTGAAATAAATCAACTTTTTGATTATATTCTAATTTATTGACCTGCACCTGTGTGTGTGTGTGTGTGTGTGTATATATATATATATGGACAGAACTACAGTGGCCCCGAGAGCTCAACACACAGCAACTTAAGAAAACACATGAAGACAGACAAATTCAGAAAACATTTTCATCAATTTGACAACACATGAGCTGCAAATACAGAAGTGTTTCCAGGGGACAGAAAAGGTAATGAACCTGTCTGGGACGCACTTGTTGTTCAATCCTTTCAACTTCAAATGCCACAATTGGGTGTTGAACAACAAGCGTGTCCCAGCCAGGTTCAACACTTTCTTTTAAGTTATTTTTTTGCTTATTTCTTGAATATTTAATTGTGATAGAAGAGAGATGGGAAAGTCAGTGAGAGAGAGAGAGAGGAGCTACAGGTTGAACTCAAACCTGCCCACTGCGTTTAGGACTACGCCTTCATGGTACGCACTCCACTCAATACTGTACAATACGCAGTAGAGCTAGTCAGTCATTCTGATGTGCCAACTTACAAATGGTAGAAGACATTTCTTCACTGGGCCAAACTGTCCAAAGTACTCCCTCATCTCCTCTGAAAAATACACACAGACATTTAATATTCTCAAACACAAACTCTGAGTTTCACTAACTTAAGACCTGCACTACAGCATAACTGACACTTACACACTCAGTTTACAGTTTATTAGCTTACAGCTATCTAAAGTGTATGCAGTCTTATACAACAGCCCGGCCATAAAGCCTACATGTCCTTCACTTTTTACTGAAATTGCATTATACTTGTGCACAATATAATAGAAACGTCTGTCAGTATAACACAATCATTGTTCAATAGCACCACAAACTGAACCCTCCAAAAGGACCATGAGGTTGAATCAACATCTCTCTAACACAGTTTACAGTTTAACTGCAGATTACATCCTTCATGACGGAAGGGTTTGTTGCAGGACTGTTCCACTAGACTACGTTAGTTTTAGTTAAGTTTGAAACATAAACTGATCACTGCGTGTTTGTTGCTGGTGTTTTATATGGAATTGAAAGAAACTGCTCAGTTATAACATTAAAATAGATTTTGACATCACGCATTACCCTCCTCCTCCTTCTCACATGCAGAGGCTATTATGAGATGACGGTGTGACTGACACATCCAGCAGGTTATAAAACCATGTACAAAGTACAGTGAGTGGCTACAGATACATATCTTTCTGCCACTAAATATGAAAGATCATTTAAACAATTTAATCAACTTACTGCCGGCTATAGTCCATGGTATTTTAGACACGAAGACCTCGAAAACTTTCTTAGAGGGCGCCGCCATGTTTGGTCGTTCGTCTACCACGCTAACCATGACGTAAAATCACGTGATACAAACTGGTGTAGACATGTGACAGAACAATATGTTGCAACTTGAGGCCCAATTTCGTTAAGTGTTTGTGTGTTCTTCAAATTGTGTTCATTTTTTAATCGTTTTCATTATGAAGAAATGTAAAACCATTTAGTTGGGAATGCTCCGGAACGGGCTTGAGTTGAAAGGTTATCAAGTGACGTCACGGCCAAGATGGCAGCCTACATGGTGGAGAGCGGAGAGGATGCATTTAGAAAAATATTCAAGTTTTACAAGAGAAGACACCCTTCGCCAGATTTCAGTAATGTCCTTGACTTTTCCAAAGATGTACCGAGTGACATGGTGAGCTAAGAGTCAAACCAGTAGAACAGACATTGTGGTTCGCAAGACTCACGTGATTGAGCCTGATCTGACGGTGTTGTAACTTGCAACTTTAAGGTTCGTGGACACATTTTTAGTGGGTGTAAATTAAAAAATGAGGACTTACGAAACCACCAGAAATTGCACTTTAGACACAAAGTGGGTCTTGGCAGTGGCGGAAGTGCGCTTCACACGCTTTACTGCCATAAGGCCGGCGTTATACTTCCGTACATACAAGCAGTTAATCGGCAATGGTAATTGAAAACATATGTTTGAAAAGCGTTATCAACAAAACGTTTAGGCTTTGGGACTATCCGAACCAAAGGACGTAGGTGATTAATGTAACACAGAATGATAATTCAGGTCATATGTTTTCTTGAGCCTACGAGATAGATAAATAATTTATCACGAAGGAGAAATTCATTTTGCCATTAGCTCATTGTTGATAATAATGATAACATTTAATAATAAATAAACAATAATAGTTAAATTAGTCCACTTCCTTTGGCTGAGACAAAGGATCTCCTTAACCTTTCTGCAGCGCAGTGAGATGAAACATTTGCTGTAGCTGCTTCTCTGTCCTGCTAGAATGTTGTGGACAGGATGGTTGGTATTGGCCTCCATCTTACATTGCATCCATCTCTCCACAACAGTCCTGAGTGAGTCCAGACTCAAGCCAAGCACAGACCCAGCCTTTTTGACCAGCTTGTCAAGTCTCCTTGGGTTCATGTCTGACATGCTGCTACCCCAGCAGACTGCAGCAGAAAAGAGTACACTGGTCACCACTGACTTATAAAACATGTGCAGCATTTCACTGCAGATGTCAAAGGACCTGAGCCTCCTGAGGAACAATAGCTGGCTCTGCCCCTTCTGGTAGATGGCATCCGTGTTCAGGGACCAGTCCAGTTTACTGTTCAGGTGAACATCTGTATTTATAAGCGTGCACCACCCCAATGTCCCTCCTTCTAATGTTGACTGGCTGAAGGGTGGGCCTAGACCTCTGAATGTCGATGACCATCTCCTTGGTCTTGGAGATGTTCAGAAGAAGGCAGTTCTTGTTGCTTCATTCTCTGAAGGCCACCGCAGGTCCCTGTACTCCTTTATGTGCCCATTCCTGATACACACCATGTAAGCTGTGTCATCCGAGTATTTCTGGATGTGGCAGGACTCAGAGTTGTATTTAAAGTCTGCCGTATATAGGGTGAACAGGAATGGAGCCAGAACAGTCCCCTGTGGAGCCCAAGTGCTGCTCATCACTGTCCCTGAGACACAGTTACCCACCCTGACGTACTGTGGTCGTCTTGTTAGGTAATCCACAATCCAGGACGTGAAGCAGGGATCCACCCCCATCCCTTCAAGCTTGTCTTGTTAAATGTACTTGAATAATCGAAGAACATAATCCTCATTTAACCACCTGGCTCATCCAAGTAAGAATGGGCCCGGTGGAGCATGTAAAGGACAGGATCATCAACTGCAATATGTTCTTTGTAGGCGAACTGTAAGGGGTCTAGTGTATGTTCAACCTATGACCTCAGAAGGTGGAGAAGCAGCTGCTCCAGGGTCTTCATGATGTGTAATATGAGGGCCACCGGTCTGTGGTCATTTATCTCAGCCACTCATCCTACTTTAGGTACCGGAACGAGGACAAGGAGGGAAAGAAGCATTTAATTCATAAAGAGTCAGGAAAATGTGAAAATGTTAGCTGAACTGGAGTTAACTGTGTATAAATATCAGTGGAAAACAATGTGGGATACACCTGCTAATGTTAACATATATGTATAATGCACCAGCGGTACAGACTGTATAGACTCCAAACATCACCAGAGATGAATCAATGAACATCCTTGGCACAGACTGTGCAGTACTTGAAGTTCCATAAATTACAGATTGGTGTCAGAATGTTTGTACCAGGTTGCATTAGATTTCTTCTCTATATTGGTTGACAAGTCTACATAGCCTATACTCAATGAATGGGATTGGCTGGGAGAAAAGGATGGGACTATTTTTATTATTTACATCAGCCACTGCAGCAAACTGGATGCCTGATGTAACTTTGTGTGTGTGTCTGTGTGATTGATAGGTAGTCCCAGCTAAATTGGACCCAGTGACAGTGAGTGATGTGGAGGCTACAAGGGTTGGATTAAAGCCTGTCAGAGACTGGAGAGCCTTCGGCCTGCAGGGCTACCCAGGTAAACACAGGACAGATGGACAGACAGACAGTTCTTTACTCAAATCTAACTCAGGTCAATAGTTTAACACACTCTCAGACCAAAACTAAATTCAGTATTTAGTTGGAGAGAAAACATACATAGAGCAAAACACCAGTGGATGACAAATAAAGATGATGTCAGTAAGATGTTATTCCTCTAGTATCAATACCAGATTATCAATACCAGATTATCAATACCAGATCAGCTTCAGTATTCCTGATCATAGATTCCCCAACTGTTTGAACTCTACTGGAGGGATGAAAGCATTCCTCCAAAACCTGTGGTGTTTTGATGATGTTCTTGGAAAGCACTGCCCAGCATGTCATCTCTAAATCTACCATTGATGTTCAGCTTGGTCTAGATCATTTTCATACTTATCAAACCATTCAGTGAGCCCTCAAGCCCTGAGTGCAAACATCTGCAATTTGTATCTCTCCTTACACTCAGGGGTTTTCTTTTCATTTGTTGCCTGACTCTGCATGAGAGCATCTTCTTTCAGTGTGGCATACTAATGGACATCAATATAACAGTAGATTAATCTTATCAAACATTTCTATGACCCAGTTCTTTAATGTTGTGTGTTGTTCAGGGTTCATCTTCATCTCCAACCCGTTCCTGCTGGGCTCCCAACCGTTCTGGGTCAGACAGTGTCTGAAGACTTACCCTCAGAAGCCCAACGTCTGCAACCTGGACATGCATATGTCTCTCTCTGACACCCAGGACATCTGGGGTAAGAGCATACATGCCCTCAGGTAAGATTAGCTGTACTCCTTCCCACGGACAATTCTGACCTGGGCAAGTTAGTTGTTGTTGTGTCATTCCTTAAAGCATTTTAGGTAATAGCCGGGGAAAACAATAATTGCCCAAACTTTTGGTTGTTCCTTCGCAGTGTTCCTCTACCTGAAATGTCAAATTTTCCTATTACAGCTCCAGTTCATCCAGCTTCAGGAAATCTAGCTGCCACTATCAAATAATCACAGACTCAGTATCTCAGTATCATAGATAGATAGATAGATAGATAGATAGATAGATAGATAGATAGATAGATAGATAGATAGATAGATAGATAGATAGATAGGTGTTGTATGGCCTGGGAACAAAGGATTTCCTGAACCTCTCTGTTCTGCAGTGCAGTGAGATGAAACATTTGCTACTATAGCTGCTTCACTGTCCTGCCAGAATGTTGTGGAGAGGATGGTTGGTATTGTCCAAGATGGCCTCCATCTTACATTCTCTCCATAACAGTCCGGAGTGAGTCCAGACTCCTGCAAAGCACAGACCCAGCCCTTTTGACAAGCTTGTCAGTCCAGTAACCACTACAAATAGAGCCTGATCAATAAATTGTCTGTCTGACAGTCTTCAGGTTATCACAGACTAGGGATTGGTGTATGTGTCAGCCAGTAAATGAAAATATTAGGTAAATGTTAGTATAGAAATGTTGGAAATATGTTTGAGGTAATTTAGAGACAGTGTCCTCATTTCGTTTGTCCAGTAGAGAGGACTGCCAAGTTTAAATCTTGAGACAAATTTTATTTATTTAATTAATTTAATTTTTGTGTCTCCAGAGGGAGCTGTGGGAAGTCTGATAAATTGCCTCAAGTGATGTCATTGGAGTCAGCGTTAGTTGGTGCAAGTTGGAAAATGAAAAGAAATCAGAGGATGTTGTGGAGTTAAAAAGAAGTGACCTTACCAGACCTCTGTAGCCCACCAGGCATAACAAACACAAATCTCCAACTGAACTATCAAACTACCACACTAACAGGCATTTGAGTCGCTATGTAAGTAATGTTGGCAGAAGGTTTTGAGGAAGGAAGAAGTATTTGTGGGGAAAAAAACTCTGGTTCTGCTGCAACAGTTTTTAATGTGTCTGACAGTGTTATAGTGAAGTGCAATGCTAAATCTATGCAGTACTCTTGCTTTGTTTGGTGGAAGCTTGGTTTAGTGACAGTACACTGGCCCACTGTTGCCTGCCTCTTTAAGTGTGTTCTGTGTTGTCCTCCACAGTTGTCCTCCCTCTGGAAAGAGAGAACCACTGACTCTACTGGAGAGGCTGCGCTGGGTCACTCTGGGATATCATTACAACTGGGATACCAAGGTAAGCAACACAGCCTGCTTTGTTAGAAGATAATGTATAAATCTATATCCACATAAACAACAAGCTTTCAGGAGATAGGGTTTAAAATACTGACCCTAAACCCTACCATGCTTAAAGGTCCCATCTTGTAAAAAAATGTATAAAACAGGTTTGGGTTCTGTATAAATACTGTGAACATATTGAGAGAGGAGATGCAAAACGACATTGAGATGGCTTTTGGTTCTTAAAACCAGAAATATATCTTCTTATGGATCAACACTTCAAATAAAACACAGGAGAAGAGGAAAATATGGAGGATCAGGCCAGCAGCGTTTTTTGAATCTCATGCATTTTCTCTCTTTATCTAACTGTCTATAATAAAGGATTCAAATTTCCAAAACATAGTTAAAAACCAGTAGGATCCCTGGCTTCATAAACGCATAGAAAAGAAAAGGACAAAATAGAGATACATTTGTGTAATTTCAGAAGAAAATACAGGCTCCAGTTGTCTAAAACCACCATAAGGCCACCAGGAGTATTTAAACACATCAGTTGTTTTCTTCATGGACCTTTTGTTTTTTTCATTTACAATTTGTGAGATGAGCCAAACGTCTTGTTTGTTTTAAGAACTTTGTGAACAAGTTTGAAAAAAATGTATGGAAAGAAAACTGTGGTATTTAATATTTCACAGCCTGTTATAACATATCTCTCCACATTGCTTTTCTTGTGTAGTGGACCAAATGTTTCCTTTATTGTTCCCTTCACAGACTTACTCTGCCAACCATTACACTCCTTTCCCAGCTGATCTTCACTTGCTGTCCTTACAAATAGCAGCCGCCTGTGGCTTCCCAGGATTCAAAGCAGAGGCTGGAATCCTCAACTACTATCGACCTGATTCCTCTCTAGGAATCCATGTGGACGAAGCAGAACTGGATCACAGCCGCCCATTGCTGTCATTCAGGTGAGAGGGGAGAACAGTATTAACTTAAAGACAGGTTCAGGATCAGTTCACACATTTGTTTTATTGTACCAGCAGTTCAGGCTGTTACTCATTTTTCTGTAGTCAATGCAATTCAGTAATTGCTTGGTTAAGAACAGGAAAATATTCCAAACCCTTTGCTGTTGTTGTTGTCTTTTTCTAGTTTTGGGCAGTCAGCCATCTTCCTCCTGGGAGGCACACACAGACAGGACCCCCCCACTGCTATGTACATACACAGTGGGGATGTAATGGTTATGTCGGGACAGAGTCGCCTCCTTTACCACGCTCTCCCACGAATTGTTCCAGTGCCACAAGACCATACCCCTTTAGAGATGGAAGTCTGCAGCCCGGCCTCCTCCCTGCAGGACAGCACTGTGATGGAACAGATATCAAAACAGGACTGGATGGTGTGCTCCAAGTACATCCAGAGCTCCAGAGTGAATATGACTGTCAGACAGGTGCTGGGGTCTGGGCAGAGCTTCCCAGAAACACCCGCTTATCACCAAAGGACTGATGTAGGCCAGACAGTCGGGTACCGAGACTGCCCAGCAAACAGAGATAGTGGGAAGAGGAAGAGGAGTAGTGGCTGTGCCTCTGTTGATACTGTAGAGACATGAAACAGACCAACTAGTGTAACACTCACTGAGAGATGTGACGGTGCAGGGGATATTTGCATCTGACACCAGAGTCCTCCTTTACAGTGATGTTGTGCTACTTGTCACCTTGATTTAAAAAAACAACAACAGAAACCACTTTAGTCAGATGTGCTTTAATACTTACACCTGGTCCATAGTTAGGCTGTCTGCATAAACAGTGGCACAGCTGGATCAGCTGTCATTCAACCTGAGAAGCCATGTTGTAACTTTTAAATGGTTTTGAGTTACCAATATATGCACTGCCCACATAAAAAGATGGGCACATTGTTATCACCACCAGCACAGCTGTATTTTTACCCCATTAAAAAGTTTGACAAATGTCATGTTCATGGATAATATATTCTGAATAATAATCCCACCAAGAAGAGCTCAAACCTCCACCAAGGCCAAACACCAACAATTACTGATTATTAGCCATTCAGGTTATAAATTAATCAATTAAAAATGAATAATTAATCATACATTCTATTTAAATACGTTCACACTTGGGTTGCTCATGATGGGCCAGACAGGTTTAAGGGGTTTATTTGCAGCTGACCAGCTGGTTGGGTTACTTTGACCCAGCTCTTTGTTCCTTTATTTAAGGTTAGGGTAAGGGGAGAATGACAGTTACATTACTGTTGATGCACTGTTCTTTTGGGACGAATGGAGTCAGTATTTGCAGAATGATCAAAAAATATACATTATGGTCAATGATCAAGAGGTCCTCCTAACGGATATGATCAATATCCAGACTCTGTGAAAGAAGACGGTAGAAAAATTACCACCTGTGACTGGCACCTGAATTGTACTGTTGGGAATTAATGGAATCAATAATTTTTTTCGAAATTCATTGGCTGTACAACAACTAGCATTATCCATATGCAGGTTAAAAAATTTACAACCAATTACACTTTGTTTTGCTTTATAGTAATATTAAATAATTATAGTAGAACAATTGGTCAGAAAGTGAGTGAACTCAGATCAAGACTGACCAGCTGAGCCAGGAGGTCAATAAATTAAAACACAATGGTTTGAAAGGAGCTTTGGACATTTGCAGCATGAGGAGCAGGCATTGGTAGGGTGGCTGGGCAGGGCAAATGCACTTCAATGGCCCAAAACACTTCCAATAAGAGAAACAAGCTGCAAATTCATAAACGATGCAGATTCAAAAACGCATACGTAAATACAAAACAAATACAACAACTGCAACGTTGTGACAAATGAAAAAACGGCTGCAGGAAGCCAAAACAAAGACATAAATAGCAAACACTGCAAATACAGAAACAATGCAACAACAAAAACACAAAACCACCAAAACAAAAATCTGAAAAAAGTGCTGCATATCAAGACAACACATCTGAGGTCGCTACTATGAAGGAAGTTCAACATACCCGGGATAACGTTTAGTTATCTGCGTTATCTGAACCTAACATTGACCGCCCTGATAACCTGTACTACAAAGCTGGTTATCAACTGCCTCAGTTAACCCTGGTTTTACATCCAGGTACGAGCACGTTCATGTGAAAGAGGCAGAGTGGTTAATTATAAGCAACATCGTCTGAAACATGAACAAAGTACTTAATATGATCTGAGATGAAACGCTTACTTGATGGTAAGTTATAGCAATGACCAGAAGTCATGTTCAACAATGTCAAATGTTAACAATAAGATCACATGACTCAAATATAAAAAATATTATTTCCATGTCTAAATATAATTTCTGTTGAAGTCTAAAGACTAAAGATACATTGTAAATAAGTGCACGAATTATCATCACGTTTGAATATTTTCAACATGTGATGCAGAGAGAATAGTTAAAGTTCATGTCAAACTTTCTGCTGTAGAGAGGAGAGAATGAAAAGTGGAGAGAAGTAGTCGAGGTCTGATGAGTCAGTCTGACTGTAATGTTCATTTATAATCATGGAAATAATTAACACTGTGTGGCTAATTGTTCTAATCAAAGACATCAGAGGTTTAGTTTTTTTCTCCAGTTCTGGTCAATGAGTATCCTTATATTATTCTGAGCTGCATTGATGATGAAGAGAGTAAAAGCTTCATCACTGTCAGGAATCCTGTCAGATTAAACAATATCTGTTCAATAAAAATTAACCTATAATAGTTATTATATAGGCTATTTATTTAAGGTGATTTTAGAAGCTTTGCTTTAAAACCAGAGTGGACATATGGAAAGACTCAAACAGGAAAACTATTCCACTGATTTTTTTATATTTTATATCTACTGCTCGTTATTATTGATCACTTTATTGTAAACTCTTTTTTTCCCTGTTAGGATCCTGTAGGAATGATGACTCAGTTTTTCCAGTAATCTGATTGGTCAATAGTTTGGCTGTTGACAGGTTTTGGTGTGATCCTCTGAAGTTATGTTATAAGTTAGTATTGTTGTACTAGTTCATTCCTCTAATTATTTCATTACCATCCCATAAAGTATATTGAATTGTATATACTTTGATTCATTTCTTTGGGTGTGTGTGTGTGTGTGTGTGTGTGTGTGTGTGTGTGTGTGTGTGTGTGTGTGTGTGTGTGTGTGTGTGTGTGTGTGTGTGTGTGTGTGTGTGTGTGTGTGTGTGTGTGTGTGTGTGTGTGAGAGAGAGAGAGAGAGAGAAAAAGAAAGAAAGAGACAGACAGACAGAGAATGAATGTGTGTATTTTATAACAAATTTGCACTATAATTCTACAGCATTACTTTTGATTTATTATGACTTCCAAAAGTATCAGGAGTCAAACAGATTACCTTTTTGCAAACTGATATACTGATAACTGATAAATAAAATACGTACTGATGAAAGTACTGATGTCGCAAGCCAGGCAAATCCAGGCTTTTTTACATCAATCTAGATGCTTGCTCATGGTATGACAGCTGTCAAAATTGCCCCTCTGTGCTCCATTAAAGTACTTAAGGCCTGGCTGTGAGACTGAGTGAACTGTTGAGCCATAAAATACATAAAAAATACGGAGCACACTCAAATCACACATTGGATCATGATGAACAGACTATTCAAGTTGAAAATCTTTACTGACGTACATTGTATAATTTGTTGAGAACAAAATGACGTAACAACGGTCAATGGAAACCAAAATCATGAACCAATTGAGGGTTGGATTCACAATCACACTGAAAATCAATGTAAAAAAATTGAAATCACAGGCTGATTCAGCTCATAATGTGACTCAGTAGTGTGTATGGCCCCTGTTGGGACTCATTCAAGATACCATATGTTTCTTTGCTCCACAGACAAAGGAACTCACTTCCCCACAGTTCCTCACTGTTCACAACTGTTCCCCCAGGGACCTCACTGATCAGTCAGTGATGGTCAGCGTGTGACGTGACCCCCCCATATACACACCAGTAACCTGCTGGAGGGAGGAGGGCTCTGGCAGTGCTCCTCCCAGTCCTCCTTGCACAAAGAAGCAGGTACTGGTCCTGCTGCTGGGTTGATGCTCTTCTACGGCCCTGTCCAGCTCTCCTTGTGTAATGGCTGGTCTCCTAGTATCTCCTCGATACTCTTGAGAACAAACCTTCCTGTGACCGCACATAAGGATGTGCCATCCTGGAGGAGCTGGACTACCTGTGCAACCTGATTGGGCTGCAGGTACTGCCTCGTGCTACCAGTAGTAAGAAGGACCCTAGAAAAACACAAAATTAGAGAAGAATCAGTGAGGAAGGATCAGGACAGCGCAACTGTCTGTGGCCACCACATGTAAAACCATTCCCTTTTTGGGGATTGTCTTGCTTTTGCCTCTCCATTGCATTCACTTTCATTTGCACCAAAGCAGGTGAAATTGATTCACAATTACTCGTGTTTCCTAAATGGACAGATTAATTTCCCGGAAGTTTAACTGACTTGGTGTTAAACTGTGATCATTTAGTGTTCCCTTAATTTTTTGAGCGGTGTACTTTAAAACACAGAAATAGCATTTGTTTCTGTTTCAATTACATAACAGCAGCAGTAAATTTGAACAGATTATTGTTTAATTTATATATTTTTCACAATTTATTAATGTGATTATTTATTTCATAATTATTTATTAATTCATTATTGAACATTTTGAGCAAGGTATCCTTTATTATATATTGCCAGTATTATTTAGTTTATTTAACTTATTTACTTTATGCAAAGAAGCAGCGACTTAAGTCACTGTACTGAGTGCTGTCTCTGCTTATATGTTAGCTATTGTATCATTCCTACCGCTCCTTCACTCAGCTTTGAGCTATCTACACTCCAGAACTACAGGGGGCAGCAATGTGAATGAGTTTTGGATGGTAATCACTCTTTAACAAAACCAAGAGAGCTATCGTGGGACGACCGCTCAGCTGATCAATCAGAGGCCGGCAGTGTTCGAAGCAGGAAGTCCTCACACAGAAGAAACGGGAGACGCTAAACTATGAGCAGGATATCATATTAATCTTTTTTTTCACCGATATTAAGAGGTAAAGTATAATTTAGTACACACTATACTTGTCAGATAAAGACAAAAAAAGGCTACTAGGATTCAAGCTAACGTCACTCAGTATATTGTAATTTCAACTCATTGAAGTTATTGTCAGTGGTCGTTACTCTCAAACCAAACTGCATTTAAATTCAATTTTATCCGGCTTTATATCGGTATAGGAGAGGACCATAAAATGTTAAATACCGCTCAGTATACCATATTAACCAGCAATTATTTTTTAGCAATACCAGTATCCGTGTTTGATGATTGAGGTATATCTATACGCCATCGCGTATAGGGATAGATTTGAATATTAGTTACTGTTACATTTCATGCCAGTTGCTTTGGCTTGAGGGACAACGCCCACAAAGGAGACCGGAACTGTGTCCCATTTCATACCATTGGTGCTGCCTGTAATGCAGTCTCTTCTGTATAGAGGATCTTTGGCAATATCACACGAGAGGGAGTGATGATGTACTGAATATCAACAAGGCTGTGCGTGCCTCGTACCTATGACTGAATCACAGACTTGCTGATATTCAGTACATCACTCCCTATGGTGGGATATTGCTTGGTGTTTGAATATTTTGAATTTTAAAAATGGTGTCCGTTAAATTGAACTTTATATGATATGTAGCCTTCTCACTGTGTACTTTCTGTTACTTAAATACTGTGTAGGCTTTATGGTTGGAGAATTTTAAGTTATTTGAATTTAGTGTTGAGAGGAGCTCCTGAATGCACCACATTCACGTCTCGCTTTTTAGCCTTTGACACAGATGAACTGCATCACCTTTGGACCCTGCTGTCAAACTGTAGAGCCAGTTGTAATAGATTGTTGCATTGTGGTAATAGAGTATTACAGTAGCACCTTTTTATTAGATTTGAATTAATGTACTTAGCATTTGAATGAATGGGTTGAAGCTCCTGAAAAGTGCATTCAAATATGACTTTTTAAGTGAAATGATCATAATTGGCTTTCTGATGTTTCCTTTCTCTTCAAAGCTTATGAGATGTAAAACATGGTGACAGGCAGCAGAGATGAACCACAAACAGACTTTATCTTCTGTTGTGGAGCCAACACAGAGGTCCTTAAATTTGGCTCCTGTCAGTTACATTCTGGACACAAAATTCTTTTTCTTATCATTCCAGGTGAGTTGGACTAATACTCCGTGTTAATGATTGTGTGTCTGGTTCATCAGCTGGAAGGGATTTGGCTGTGGCTGAGCTTTTTATTCATTAGATAGCTAGAACCAATCATAGTTTTGTGAGCCTCTTCCTCCGTCCACCATATAGTTGAAACAGAAGTTTTTGTATCCAGTCCTAAAAATGAGAGTTGTAGTCAAAAGAGATCCAGAGAGTGTTAATGACATGCAGTTGTTATGATTTTACATTGATAATGAACTTTTACATTTCAGTACTATTCACTTGAACTGATTTAACTAAGCCATGTGTATTTATTGTGATGCTGAACCTGTTAAGATGTCCAATGATTAAAACAAACCATAATATAATGATTGCATTGACATGTGCTCTGTGGATTCTGCAACTTTTTCATCGACCATCAGGTAGAGTGTACATCTGTCAGTCACCTGGCGCCAAACTCTATCTTTATTTATCTTTGGACTAAACCAAACAGTTTAGTCTATTGGAATTTCATTGACCACAGTGGTGATCTCCAAATCTCTGAGTTTTTAGTCATAAAACCTTAATAGAGAGTGAATGCCACCAAACACCACTATGATCAGTATACAGTATATTTACAGGGAGGAGTATCATCATTTTAACTAAACATGCCTTTTTGCATGGTAGGGGTATCTTCACATCACTTCACTCACAATGTAACAACCTTTGCTTGTAATAACTAATTGTATGACAACAAATGAAGTATGGAAAAAGTAAAAAAGTAGAACACAATGTAAAATACACATACTGTATGTTTTCCTCTTCCATTCAGGTAATCCTGGTGTAGTGGGCTTTTACAAAACCTTCATGCAAACACTGCACAGTATGTTTGGCTACCACCACCCAGTGTGGGCTGTAAGCCATGCTGGCCACTGTGTACCTCCAGACTCCATGGACATGGTACAAGGTACCAATGATTCTCAAGGTCTTTACACTATAGACTCCCATCTAATCTGTCTAATCTGATCTAAACTAGAGAACTATTATTGGTGAAAAGGTGGGTGTGGGGGGTGGGGGAAAGCATCAAGGAGTAGTTCATTGAAGTTAAATGTGACTAATAGTATCTGATTTAATGTCGGCTTACTTGAAAGTTGAAGTTGTACTTGAAACTCCATGTGTTTCCATTAGTTAGCATGGAAGCAAAGTGCACTGGCCTGTTTCTTTGCTGTCCCTAATATACCAACAAGACTCTACTGTGTATTTCGAGCATACCAAACAAGTTACGTAGATGAAAATGTATCTCCCTTTAAAATGTATTTCAAACAGATGCATCCTCGGCTGCAGAGGCAGATGTGTTTGGTCTGAACGGTCAGATTGAACACAAGTTAGCGTTCCTCAGAAAACATGTTCCCAAAGAAACCAACCTGATCCTGGTTGGACACTCCATCGGCTGCTACATCATTCTAGAGATGATTAAGAGAGACCCTGAACTCAAGGTAAATCACTTTACCTCATGATTTCTAAGAGCTGAAATTTGCAATATTGATGTTTTGTGACTGCATTAATCATAATTTTGTTATATTACTCCAAATCACCCTGCTGTCTATTGACATCTCAAATTAGAGGACGACACATAACAGAGAAGTTAGTGTCTGTCAGACAATGGTGTGAAAACTCCCCTCTCCTCTTCACACTAACAGGAAGCAGATTCACTCACATGAAAAACTCCCCTTTGCTATTCAGGAGGTTTCTTATCTCAGTGACTCTTGTTTTCCCTTCGATTTGTCTGTTTTATTTGATACAGATTCTGAAGGCTGTCATGCTGTTTCCTACCATTGAGCGCATGGCTCAGACCCCTCAGGGGAAGGTTATGACCCCTGTGCTGTGTCACATGCGTTATGTGGCCTACCTGCCTCTCTTCCTGCTCTCTCTGCTGCCTGACAGATTCAAAAGCAGCCTGATCAAACTGGTGTTTGGTGGCATTCACTCTTTGGACCTCACAGTCGTTCAGCCTACTGTAGGTCTGCTCACTGGAGACTGTGCAGGTTGGTTAAGCTTGTTGCTCACCTAGATTCATTTGATTTTAATATGTTTAGTTTTTGTTGAGAATGTGTTATGTAATGTCGAATCATTTCTGTTAATTTTTAGCCATTTTTTGCAGTTGGAAACAATTTAAAATGAAATTATGAATGGGGGAATTTTGCTGGGTTTTTGTATGTAAAGGCTTGTTTTACACAGCAAGTTGAATAATCAACTTGATAACAGAAACGGTTTTTCATCAGAACATAAAACAACAAAATCGCCAAACTGTGGTTCACACTGCAGACCATACCTTTAAATATCTCTAGTGAATGTGAAGTTAATACCTAAATCAAAGCCATGACGCAAATGCAATTGTCTCTCTTTATAGCTAATGCTATGTACATGGGTGGTCAAGAAATGAAGAATGTTCTGGAAAGAGACAATATAACCATCAAGAATAATCTTGAAAAGGTAAGAAAATACATACCTACTGTATATGATTCAATGTGCTAAATGGCTACCAGTCAATGATTGATGGAATTAAGACATTGTGAAAATATAAAATATTAATGAATAAATTAATAATAAAATACTGAGCTTGAATAATCAGCTAATGGTTCACTAATTTTCAGCTGTTAATTTTTAATTCAGTATGCTTTGGCAGTTCTATAGTAAACAAAATATGTTTCTATTTTCAGCTCATATTTTACTATGGAGCTACAGATCATTGGTGTCCTGTGCAGTATTATCTTGACATCAAGCAGGACTTCCCACATGGAGACATCAGACTGTGTGAGAATGGGTTCCGGCATGCCTTTGTCCTGGATGCAGGAGGAGAAGTCGCCAAAATGGTGGTAGAATGGATCCATGGAGACTTGAGGACATGAGTTCTTTAATTTTTTCATGTACTGATGACCATGATGCTCTGCAGTGTCCAGACCTGCAGCAGTGTTCAGTGGCAAAGATGGATTTTTGTATTAGCAGAGATCATGGAACTGAATTTAAATAAGACAGACTGTATATCAAATATTAATTTTAATATATATATTGTATAATGATGTGATTTGCCTTGCAATTGGGGTGGAAAAAATGATGGTGGTGGAACTTATGTAGAACTTTGACTATGGAAGTAGTGAATGTATTCTATTAAAACCCTAAATAGAGTGTTGTGATCAGCATCAGTCTCCGAAGATAAAATGAGAAACCAGAAATCTGCTGTAGCACTTCTCATAATGGTGTTGTCATTTTGCACATTTTTATTTTATGGTATTTTTATTTCACATTGTTTTTCACATATACAGAAATGTGGGACATTAAATTTATGCATTCCATAGTATGATGACTTAATAAAATTTTATTTTTCATTGGCTTGTGTCTGTTGAAGGTTCTGTGCTGTAAAACATCAGAGCTGCCTATGGTGTAATGGCATTGTATTGAAAAAGTTGCCAAACATTTAGCCACAGGTGTCAGTTGTAGGATTCTAAGCACATCTTGAACAAAATAAAAATAAATACACATAATAGGCTTCTTAAATGTGAATGTGAATATTTGTCATGTTTACCAACCATCAACATGAGTTAGACAATGAGACTATTCTTCTCTGCAGGTTTCATATATAAACTTTTTCTCTATAACACTGTACATGACTAAATGAACCACAGTGAAACAGACAGTGACTGATCCCCATGAATGTCATTAGATTGATGTAATGGTACTGGTAAATGTTGCTAAATAGTAACTGGATGGGGCATCCTGTCAACCAAAGCACTGATCATGAACCGTGGGGGCAGTGGACTATGTGCCCATCGTATGCCATTTTGCAGTAGCTTGCTGGTAATTCAGCCAAAGTCATACAGTCTGTCGCACATAGTGATTAGGTAATTACATTAATTTTTTTTTTTTTTCTTTTTACCAATTTTGTGATGTTAACTAGTGAAACTACAAACAATTAGGGGGCCATGAAAGGAAGGGAAAGACTCTTGTTTTACCATTGCTTCTTCATCCTGACCATTGTGCAGACATGGCCAGGCTCTTCCAGGGCGCTCCTCTGCATGAGACCTGAGCAGTTTACTTGACACACTAGTTGCTGTCTTTGTTTCATGTTCTTAATTCGTTTTAATTGTTTTTTAGGTCGTGTGTGTGTGTGTGGGTTTATGTCAGAGATCCAGTATGTGGGCTACAGGGTAGTTCACACTTTTCGTTGTTCCTTTATCTCAGCCGGTAGTTCTACTTTAGGGACTGGAACAAGACATGATGTTTTCCACAGGACCAGGACCTCCCTGTTTGTAGACCTAAGTTGAAGATCCTCTGGAGAGGCTCAGCCAGCTGGGCTGCACAGTCCTTTAACAGCCTTGGACATGCACCATCTGGGCCTGGTGCTTTTCCAGGACATAGCCTCAGTACACAGGATTTGTAGGAAGGCTGAAGGAAAACCATTTTATGATCTGACCTGGCAAGTGGTGGTAGAGCTGAGACAGTGTTAGCCTCTTTGACATTTGCACACAACAGATCAAGTGTCTTATTTTCCCTTGTGGGACAGTCAACTTATTGAGTGAAGCCAGTCAGGTGAGAGTGACATGGTTAAAATCCCCCGATATTGCAATGAATGCACCATCCTCGTGAATGACGTCACGCGCGACTGCAGGCTCGGCTCGTGGTTGAATGTAAACAACAATGGTGACGATGTGTCAGAACTCCCTCAGTACATAGTACAGTCTAAGACCACCTGCCAACAGTTCAATATCCCGACAGCAGATCTTCTCCTTCACTGTGATCTGACCGGGGTTGCACCATCTATTGTTCACAAGCAGAACCAGTCCTCCACAGGGGATTAGACAAGCTGCATCATTAGCTGTGTCATCTTTCCACCAGGTGACAGAGTTTCTTGAAGTTATAGTAACAGCTTGAATGAGCTGCAAAGGCACGTATGGCGTAAAAACAGTCTGGAGAGTCTGACTTATTCTTCCCACTTGCTCCGGCGTCTCTGTCCGATCGTACTGCAGTGAAGCCGGGTAAATCCACATAACGATATGCTCACTGGTTCTTCACAAGTGCCTCCAGTTCATCACACTTGTTGGCCAGGAAGTTGGCCACGGCTGTTAAAGGACTGTGCAGCCCAGCTGGCTGAGCCTCTTCAGAGGATCTTTAACTTAAGTCTACAAACAGGGAGGGTCCCGGTTCTGTGGAAAACATCATGTCTTGTTCCGGTACCTGAAGTAGGACGAGTGGCTGAGATAAATGACCACAGACCGGTGGTCCTCACATCACACATCTTACTTGGATGAGCCAGGTGGTTACATGAGGATTATGTTCTTTGATTTTTAAAGTGCATTTAACACCATCCAACCCCCCATTCTTAAAGACAAGCTGGAAGGGATGGGGGTGGATCCCTGCTTCAAGTCCTGGATTGTTGATTACCTAACAAGACGACCACAGTACGTCAGGCTGCGTAACTGTGTCTCAGGGACAGTGGTGAGCAGCACTGGGGCTCCACAGGGGACTGTTCTGGCTCTGTTCCTGTTCACCCTGTATACGGCACACTTTAAATACAACTCTGAGTCCTGCCATATCCAGAAATACTCGGATGACACAGCTATTGTGGCGTGTATCAGGAACGGGCAGGAAGAGGAGTACAGGGATCTGACTATGACCTTCAGAAGGAGGCAGTTCTTGTCACTTCATTCACTGAACACCTCCAAGACCAAGGAGATGGTCATGGACATGGAAGTCTAGGCACACCCTTCAGCCATTAAACATTAGGACTGGACTGGTCCCTGAACACGGATGCCATCAACTGAAAGGGGCAGAGCCAGCTCTTTTTCCTCAGGAGCCTCAGGTCCTTTGACGTCTGCAGTGAAATGCTGCATGTTTTATCAGTCAGTGGTGGCCAGTTTACTCTTTTTTTTCACAACATGAAGTCAAGGAGAAGCTTGTCAAAAAGGCTGTTAACATGTCAATTTTAAACATCAACGCATCTTTTCTTTTAGACTGTTTGTCACACGGTGAGGTTAAGTTGGGGTTTTGTCCTGTCTCCATGTCTTGTCATTTCCTGTTTTATTTTGAAAAGTAACTCTCCTCTCGTTTCAGGTCACTTGCCCTTCCTCATGTGTCACCTGTCTGAGTGTCTTCCCTGATTCCTGATTGTGTCCACCTGTTTCCCATTGCCCTCATGTGTCTTATAGTCTGCGTCTCCCTTTGTCTTGTGCCAGAGTGTCTCGTTCCAGTCGTGCACCCCAGCCTACTATCACAGTCCATGCCTTGCCTTGTCTTTGCATTATACTTCGTCTTTACCTCCTTGTGAGTGAGTTTTTGTTTGTAATTTCATAGAATATAGTTTTCCGTTTGTCAAGTTTATAGTAGTTTTTGTAACCTCCTTGTGAGTGATTTTTTGTTTGTAATTTCATAGAATAGAGTTTTTTGTTTGTCAAGTTTATAGTAGTTTTTGTAACCTCCTTGTGAGTGATTTTTTGTTTGTAATTTCATAGAATAGAGTTTTTTTTGTCAAGTTCATAGCAGTTTTTGTAGCCTCCTTGTGGAGTGATTTTCTGTTGGTTTATTCCTTTTTTGTTTCAGCAGTTTTGTCCCTCCAGTTGGAGTGGGTTTTGTTTATTAGATTCTTCCCGAATAGCATAATTTTTTCATAGTTGGTTTTATTTGTCACTCCCTCTCGAGGTAGCAGTATTTCAATAAAGACTGCCTTATTGACACTCTGCATCTGAGTCCTCATTCTAGTCCAGGCCTGACAGAACACTCTGGCCAGTATGGACTCAGCAGAGGATCAACAGCTGGCAGAGTACCTGCGTGCCCAAGAGGCCCGTCTCTCCCGTCAGGAGGAGTTTCAGACGGCTTTGGCTCACCAGTTGAGTCTCCTTACGGCGCAAATTCAGGGCCTGCAGGATCGTCCTGCTCAGACGACCACAGCTCCCGAGTCTCCGGCAGCTGTTGCTGCTCCCGCCCCGGCTGTGCTCAGCATCGGGGCTGGCAGTAGGTTAGCCCAACCAGAGAAATTCTCTGGGGAACCGGGACTATGTAAGACTTTTATCATTGACTGTTCACTGCATTATGAGCTATCTCCCCAGGCTTTCCCCACTGACCGGTCCAGGATAGCCTTCATGATGTCCCATCTGACCGGACGAGCCAAGGCTTGGGCCTCAGCAGAGTGGGCTCGGGACTCTCCACTCTGCAGCTCCTTCACAGACTTTCAGGCAGCTTTGCAAAAGACTTTTGACCCAGTTACGACTGACCGGGAAAGGGCGCAGGAACTGAGCAGACTAAACCAAGGGAGCGACTCTGTTTGTGACTACGCCATCCACTTCCGCACCTTGGCTGCGGAGAGTGGGTGGAACTCTACCGCCCTGTATGATGTGTTCTTGAAGGGGCTGGCAGCCTCCATTCAAGATCTTCTCGTGCCTTTGGATCTACCACCAGATTTAGACTCCCTCATCGCGCTCGCCATCCGGACGGACAATAGGGTCCGCCAACTCAGACAGCAACGTAGCGGCCGATCTTCAGAGAGACCCACGCGCACCCAAGCACCGAACTGGCCAGCTCCCCGCCGTCCACCGCTGGAGCAGCGTCGTCATTTCCCCGCGGAGGGAGAGGAGGAGCCCATGCAGCTGGGAAGGGCTCGGCTGACTCCTGAGGAGCGACAGAGACGACAGCAGGAGGGCCGGTGCTTTTATTGCGGTGAATTAGGTCATCTTGTCGCCGTCTGCCCAGCCAAGAGATCCACAGTGGTGAGTCAGTTCACTGCTTCAAGCTCCGTTTTACGTACCCTCACCACGGTCAAGGTAATGCACCACACCGTCACAGATCTTGATGCGCTTATTGACTCAGGGGCTGATGAGAGTTTGATGGACTGGGGTTTAGCTGAGGAACTGGGCCTCAAATCTGAACTCTTAGTTAAGCCAATTAAGGCCAAAGCTCTCAACGGTAAGGAACTGTTCACCATCACACACATCTCTGAACCCCTCAAATTGCACATAAACCAACATAGAGAACACATACGTTTTTATTTATTCAAGTCACCTTCTCATACACTGATTCTGGGACTGCCGTGGCTGTTTCACCACAACCCTCATGTAAACTGGAGAACTGGGGAAATTATGGGGTGGGGGGAGGACTGTGTTGGAGACTGCTTTGACATCTCAACTCAGGGGGAAGATGTTACTGTGGCTAACTTTGCCTCTGCTAATCCCGCCACAGACTCCGAGTACCCGGACCTGAGCTCCGTGCCTTCCTGCTACCACTGCCTTCGGGAGGTATTTAGTAAAAACAAGGCCATGTCACTCCCTCCACATCGGCCATATGACTGTGCAATTGAACTGATTCCAGGCTCCACCATACCCAAGGGCCGTCTGTACTCGGTCTCTGGGCCAGAGAGGGTGGCCATGCAGGAGTACATCAAGACCTCACTGAAGGCAGGGTTGATCCTACCTTCATCATCTCCAGCAGGGGCCGGTTTCTTCTTTGTGGGCAAGAAGGACGGTTCCCTAAGACCTTGCATAGACTACAGCCCTCTTAATGACATTACAATTAAAAACCGTTACCCACTTCCTCTCATGTCTTCGGTGTTTGACCAGCTCCAGCAGGCCAAGGTATTCACAAAGCTAGACCTTCGCAATGCTTACCATTTAGTCAGAACAAGAGAGGGTGACGAGTGGAAAACAGGTTTTAACACACCAAATGGTCATTACGAGTACCTGGTCATGCCGTTCGGGTTAACTAATGCGCCTGCGGTGTTCCAAGCTATGATTAATGAGGTACTCAGGGATTTTCTTGACCATTTTGTTTATGTCTACATTGATGATATTCTCATTTACTCCCCTGACCTTGACTCACACCAAGACCATGTAACCAGAGTACTTAAAAGATTGTTGGAAAATAATCTCTACGTCAAAGCAGAAAAGAGTGAGTTCCATGCCGACACGTCTCCTTCCTGGGCTTCATTGTAGCCCCTGGAAGAGTGCAGATGGACCCGGCTAAAATTAGCGCTGTAGCCGAGTGGCCCACACCTGATAGCCGCAAGAAGGTTCAGCAGTTTCTCGGTTTCGCTAACTTTTACAGGCGGTTTATCAAGGGCTTTAGCGCAATAGCTGCCCCTCTCCATGCTCTTACTTCCTCTCAGGTGCGTTTCCACTGGTCTCCAGAGGTGGAGACAGCCTTCCAGACCCTCAAGCATCGCTTTACCTCGGCTCCCATCCTCACCATGCCAGACACCCAGCGACAGTTTGTAGTCGAAGTAGATGCCTCCAACGAAGGGATCGGGGCTGTTCTCTCTCAAAGGTCGGAGCAGGATGGTAAGATGCATCCCTGTGCCTTCTTGTCACGACGGCTGTCCAAAGCTGAGTGGAACTATGATGTCGGCAACCGGGAGCTGCTGGCGGTCAAGGTCGCTCTGGAGGAGTGGAGACATTGGCTTGAGGGGGCTAACCATCCATTTATAGTCTGGACTGATCACAAAAACCTTGAATATATTAGAAAGGCCAAGAGACTTAATTCTCGCCAGGCCAGGTGGTCTCTTTTTTTTAACCGTTTTTCTTTTTCCCTCTCTTACAGGCCGGGGTCTCGCAACGTCAAACCAGACGCCCTGTCTCGACTCTTTGACCCCGAGCCTGTTGCCAAGGAACCAGAAACTATCCTCCCACTAACCTGTGTGGTTGGAGCGGTGACTTGGCAGATAGAAAATGAGGTCAAGCAGGCTAATGGTGAGGCTCCGCCACCTAGTGGGTGCCCAGAGAATCGCTTGTTTGTCCCGGTTGAGTTGCGCCCACAGGTGATCCACTGGGCTCACACCTCACTGCTTTCCTGCCATCCGGGAGTTCGGAGGACAATGTTCGCCATCTCTCGGAGGTTCTGGTGGCCATCCATGGAGCCGGAGGTCCGGGAGTACGTAGAGGCATGTTCAGTCTGCGCCCGAAACAAGACATCCTCCAGGTCACGTATGGGGCTTTTGCAACCGCTCCCCATCCCCTCCAGACCATGGTCTGACATCTCCATGGACTTCGTCACGGGGCTCCCGGTCTCTCAATGTAACACCACTGTACTCACAGTGGTGGATAGATTTTCCAAGATGGCTAGGTTCATTGCTTTGCTGAAACTGCCCTCCGCCAAGGAAACGGCAGAGATCATGATGAACAATGTTTTCAGGATTCATGGATTTCCCAAGGACATTGTCTCTGACCGGGGGCCCCAGTTTACTTCCCGGTTCTGGAGGGAGTTCTGTCGACTCATTGGGGCTAAGGCCAGCCTGACTTCAGGTTACCACCCGGAGGCCAATGGCCAGACTGAACGCCTCAACCAACAACTGGAAACCGGCCTCCGGTGTCTAGTCGCCCAGAATCCCTCCTCCTGGAGCAAACACCTGGTCTGGGTCGAGTATGCCCACAATTCACTGCCCACCTCAGCCACAGGATTCTCACCTTTTGAATGTGTATTTGGTTATCTGCCCCCTGTGTTTGCAGACAACGAGCCTGAGGTGTCAGTGCCCTCCGCTCATGCCGTGATTCGTCGCTGTCGCCGTATCTGGGCAGCCGCCCGGCAGGTGTTAATTCGCCAAGGGGACCGAGTCAAGAAGGCTGCAGACCGCAAGAGACGACCTGCCCCAGCCTACCAGCCAGGTCAGAGGGTGTGGCTGTCGGCTAAGGATCTCCACCTCAGGGTTCCCTCCAAGAAGCTGGCGCCACGGTTCGTTGGTCCGTTCCCCATCACCGAGATCATCGGTCCTGCAGCAGTCCGCCTTCGCCTGCCTCGATCCCTTCGTGTTCACCCTACCTTCCACGTGAGCCAGATCAAACCTGCGAAGGAGAGTCGGATGGTCCCAGCTGCCACACCTCCGCCGCCACCTGAAGTGGTAGACGGCGGTCCAGTTTATAAGGTCAAGCAGTTGTTGGCGGTACGTAGCCGGGGCCGGGGTAGACAATACCTGGTGGATAGGGAAGGCTATGGACCTGAGGAAAGACAATGGATCCCTTCCCGCTACATTGTAGACCTGAGCCTCATAGAGGACTTTCATAGGGACCACCCTGAACAGCCTGGGCCGTCGGGAGTCGGCCCTAGAGGGGGGGGTACTGTCACACGGTGAGGTTAAGTTGGGGTTTTGTCCTGTCTCCATGTCTTGTCATTTCCTGTTTTATTTTGAAAAGTAACTCTCCTCTCGTTTCAGGTCACTTGCCCTTCCTCATGTGTCACCTGTCTGAGTGTCTTCCCTGATTCCTGATTGTGTCCACCTGTTTCCCATTGCCCTCATGTGTCTTATAGTCTGCGTCTCCCTTTGTCTTGTGCCAGAGTGTCTCGTTCCAGTCGTGCACCCCAGCCTACTATCACAGTCCATGCCTTGCCTTGTCTTTGCATTATACTTCGTCTTTACCTCCTTGTGAGTGAGTTTTTGTTTGTAATTTCATAGAATATAGTTTTCCGTTTGTCAAGTTTATAGTAGTTTTTGTAACCTCCTTGTGAGTGATTTTTTGTTTGTAATTTCATAGAATAGAGTTTTTTGTTTGTCAAGTTTATAGTAGTTTTTGTAACCTCCTTGTGAGTGATTTTTTGTTTGTAATTTCATAGAATAGAGTTTTTTTTTGTCAAGTTCATAGCAGTTTTTGTAGCCTCATTGTGGAGTGATTTTCTGTTGGTTTATTCCTTTTTTGTTTCAGCAGTTTTGTCCCTCCAGTTGGAGTGGGTTTTGTTTATTAGATTCTTCCCGAATAGCATAATTTTTTCATAGTTGGTTTTATTTGTCACTCCCTCTCGAGGTAGCAGTATTTCAATAAAGACTGCCTTATTGACACTCTGCATCTGAGTCCTCATTCTAGTCCAGGCCTGACACTGTTGAGTAACATCTAATGTTGGCTCTTCAGAGAAAAATATCATTAGTGCAACTAATGACAAACATTTCAAGTGACATAAATGTATGATATTGATGACTCTCCATTTTAGCGGTTTAGTATAATTTAGCCTGTTCCTGCCGCCTGTTGCCCAGCTAGTTAGGTCAGTAACTTTACGCTTATTTTATTATGACTGTACATTGAGATTGTATGGATCCAGTGAACACACATCGATGGGTTCACCTTATTGTAACCACTTTACCTTACTGTTACCAGATCAGGCAGGATTGAAAGTTCACTAAGCCTTTACATTTCTGGGGAGATTTCAGCATCCCTCTGTCTTCATCAGGACCTGAGTCAGTACAGACACTGCCTCCGACTGTCCCACCAACACCAATGGCAGGGAGTGTACAGGGTCAAGGTGAGTGAAATTCTATGATTCACTTTTACAAGTAAAGACAAAGTGACTGTTTGAAAGTGGAATCTTTGTTCCAGAGCTAGCAAGGATCTGCTTCTTCCCCTCAGCTGTCACCCTGCTCCACTCTGCACCACTTGTCTGTACCACTGTGATTCAGAGCCAAGTGTATACATGTTCATACTGCTGATTCATAGTGTGTGTGTGTGTGTGTGTGTGTGTGTGTGTGTAGACTACTACTTTATTTTATTTAACTTTATTGTTATGGCAACAAGAGTGAACGCTGGAAACTTGCTGCCGCTGCTCGCCGGTAACCTAACTTTTTAACTTTTAATATTTTTTTTTTTCAACTTTTCAGAAGTCCTAATCGGACCTTTTAATTGCCTTCATTTGGAATATTTCTACGATTTACTGGCACTATGTCTGTGTGAGTCTTAACTAGCCTACCGTTAGCTCACCTGTTCTGTTCCGGCTTGAGCCTCACTTGACGTTTATCTGGTGAACACTGCCTGAGACGGTAGGACATACATCTTGTCCGTATGTGTCTGGCTCTTTCTACTGCCCGTCCACCTGCCAGTGCTGGTGATGCTCCAGTACTCGGCCGCTGACCTGCTCCGGCTGCGCTGTCACCTGCCTAGACCTGCGCCTGAGGCACTCCACCTTCACCCGGACATCACCTTCCAGCCCCGCCGGAGATACATTCACCGAGGGTCCCGCCGGAATTTCCACTATAACAGCTCAACAACAATAAAGTCCATCTGGTCCAGCTCTCGACGCCCTCCACGCTCCACCGGCCGGGTTGTCGACCACAGTGTGTTGACCCGCCTGGCCTCCTCGGCCAACACCACCACCAGCTGCAACCACACCTCACTCAACTTCGCTCTGCTAAACATCCGCTCACTGACAAGCAAGGGAGATCTCATCCAGGACATCATCACAGACCGTAAGCTGGACTTTCTTTGTTTAACCGAGACATGGCAACAGCCCAACGACTTCTCCCAGCTGATTGAATCCACTCCTAGTGGATTTGTTTACGTCTGTCAATCCCGTGGCTCCGGTCGGGGAGGAGGTCTCGCGATAATTTACCGCGACAAGTGGAAAGTCTCGCCGGTGTCTGTGCCCGTCTCCAGCTCGTTTGAATCCACTGTCTGCGAGCTGTTTGGTCCCACTCCAACCATCATTGCTACTGTCTACCGTCCCCCCCAAACCGAATAGTGACTTTTTAAATGACTTTGCTGCTTTCCTCTCCCATTTATCCTCTCTCTCACCAAATATAATACTGCTGGGTGATTTCAATATCCACATGGACATAATCAATCTACCTCTCACCAAAGACTTCACATCCTGTTTAGAGAGTTTTGGATGTCAGCAGCATACCACTATTCCCACACACTCCAAAGGACACATTCTGGATTTAATCTGCTGCTCTGGTGTCACCCCCCTTGAACTTACAGCTGATGAACTCCCCATAACTGACCACTTCTCCTCTCATTTACAGTGAAACTCACTCTTTCCATTTCTAAAACACCACGCCTCATTTCATTCCGGAATATAAAGAACATCAACCCTGCCACTCTCACATCAAGTATCCAATCCTTCTGCCTCCCTGACATCCACAACTTGTCCACCCCTGATGATCTGGTTTCTCACTACAATACTGGACTTCATAATATTCTTAATTCTCTTGCTCCGTTAAAAAACAGATCTGTGTCTTTTTCCGTCTCCGCCCCTTGTTTCCCCCCATGATCTTCGTCTTATGAAAGCCAAAGGTCGGCAACTTGAACGACTCCATCGAAAAACTGGTCTAACTATCCACAAAGAAATGTACAATAACCATATTTTACATTATAAGGACTCCATTGCCACCACCAAAATCCACTACTACGCCAGTATCATCGATGTAAATAAAGGAAACTCCAAGCAACTGTTCTCCCTGCTCAACAATATCACCCAACCCAAGGACTCTCTCCCCCCTCACTTATACACAACCTCCTTCTGCAACTCCATTATGTCTTTTTTCACTGCAAAAATCAAGAATATCCACCAGCACCTAGGTCCAAATCCTCACCTCAGCATCTCAGCCAACTTTCACCCATCCACACACTCATTCACATCCTTCCTGCTCCCCACTCTCTCAGAAATCAAAGAACTCATTCAGAAATCCAAGCCATCCACTTGTCAACTGGACCCCCTCCCCACACAACTTGTTAAAGCCTGCCTTCCCTCTCTGGTCCCCCTCATTTCTGCCATCATCCACTCCTCTCTCACCAATGGAACTGTCCCTACATCTTTCAAAACTGCTGCCATTACTCCAATTCTGAAAAAACCTGGCGCCGACCCCTCCAACTTCAACAACTTCCGTCCTATCTCCAATCTACCCTTCATCTCCAAAATCCTCGAAAAAACTGTTGCTTCCCAACTCCATTCTCACCTATCCCACAATAACCTGTATGAACAGTTCCAGTCCGGTTTCCGTCCACTCCACAGCACTGAAAATCACCAACGACCTCCTGATGGCAGCTGATTCTGGACTCCTCACCATCCTCATCCTCCTCGACCTGAGCGCAGCCTTTGAAACCATCTGTCACACCACTCTCCTCAACAGGCTGTCTTCCATTGGCATCACCCACACTCCATTAGACTGGTTCACATCTTACCACTCTGGCCGCACTCAGTTCATTTAACTCAAGTCCTTTAAATCCATCCCCTCCCCCGTCACTTCCGGTGTGGCCCAGGGCTCTGTCCTAGGGCCCCTCCTCTTCATCATCTACCTCCTTCCCCTCGGCAATATTTTCCGCAAATTTAACATTGACTTCCACTGTTACGCTGATGACACCCAGCTCTACCTCTCCACTAAACCCTCATCCACTCTCCAGCCCACCTCCCTAACTGATTGCATCACTGAAATAAAAGCCTGGTTCACTCTAAACTTCCTTAAATTAAACAGTAACAAAACCGAGGTTCTCCTCATTGGCACCAAATCTACTTTATCCAAAACTAACAGTTTTTCTCTCACTATTGATAACTCCTCCGTTTCACCCTCCCCCCAGGTTAAGAGTCTGGGTGTCATCCTTGACAGCACACTATCCTTTCAATCCCACATCAGTAACATTACCCGGTCTGCCTACTTCCACCTACGAAACATTAATCGCCTCCACCCCTCCCTTACCCCCCACACTGCCGCCATCCTTGTCCACAGCCTCGTCACTTCCCGTCTGGATTACTGTAACTCTCTCCTCTTCGGCCTCCCTCTTAAATCCCTCCATAAACTTCAATTGGTCCAGAACACAGCTGCCCGTATCATTACTCGTACCCCCTCCATCCACCACATCACTCCTGTCCTCCAACAGCTCCACTGGCTACCGGTTCAGTTCCGTATTCATTTCAAAGTCCTTCTATTAACATTTAAGGCCATCCACAACCTCGCCCCCCCATATCTGTCCGACCTCCTTCATATTCCCACAACCTCCCTCTCCCTCAGATCCTCTTCCTCCACACACCTGTCTGTCCCCTCCGCCCGTCTCACCACCATGGGGAGTAGAGCATTCAGCTGCTCTGCTCCCCGTCTCTGGAATCTACTACCACCCCAACTCAGAAATATCGATTCATTCCCCCATTTCAAAACACAACTCAAAACTCATCTGTTTAAAACTGCCTTTTCCAACTGATGCCAATTGCTCTGTCACTTTTGTATTGTTTTTATTTTTATATTTCATTTTTATTGTTGTTAATTAATTAATTAATTTTTAATGTGTTTTAATCTCAATTTGTGTAACTGTGTACTAGGGATGGGCAATATGGCCAAAAATCCATATCACGATATACACAGCAGCCTCTTGCGATAACGATATGTATCACGATACATAGATTATATAATAGAATAATTTCAGAACAGGTTACATAGACCCTGAGGAAAACTAAACTGCTAAATATATTTAAAAAAGAAAACATAGAACACAGTATGTAGACATACAACATTTATTGTGCCCCACTGTAATCATACAGTATTCTGTAAACATAAATGTTGCACATTTAAAACTGGTCTTATTTAATAATATGTGTAATATCTAATCGTGTATGCAAGTTAAATTGCATTCAAAGGACTCATTCATCTCGTGTAACGTAATGTAATGTGAAAAAGGCACCAGTTAACACGAAACACCTGCAGACGGGTACATGGCTGACCGGGAGCAGCTAGCAGCCGGAGTACGAAGATGATAGCCGGGGTCTACCTCCCTCGTCATGCCGGAGGGAAAGCGATCCGATGAACAGACCTGCAGCTCTTTGAACCACTTTGGATATTTAATGAAATTTTGTCCGACGTTTTCGGAGATGAGAGATGTGGGATCCACAGACCGGGAGCAGCTGCTTATAAGCAGCCGGACTATGGACATGATCACCGGCTCGGTGAACCTCCGCCATCATCCCGGGGACAAAACGATCTAATGAACTGGCCTGAAATTTACCGCTGGGTAATATAATCCCTTTTGGAAGATAAATGTTGGTTTCATAGATGAAATTAACAACTGCAGCCGCAACATTAGTTTTTCTGAATGTAAAATGAAGCTTCATGTTTTTACTGGACTGAACAACAGCGTTTCCTCTGGGGCTGCAACATGTTATAAGTATATATAACACAATCTAAATAAATATAAATGTATTTAAATAAACAGATCAGTCTATATTGAATTTCGTTTTATGTTATTAAGTAAGACATAAGTTTGGGGTTTTATTATATCTACATTACAGAATGAATAACATCATTTAGTGTATCTCTCCGATCGTGAGGTTATTTTTTATGAGAAAAAAAAGTGTGAGTGGATCGCCATTAAGGTACACCCAGTATGCCTTGTGATTGCGTGATCAACATGCGTTATCGTGATAGGGGATATAATTCAAATCTCTATCGTAGGCCATTGTTTTATCGTTTATATCGTATATCGTTTATATCGCGCATTCCTACTGTGTACGGTGTCCTTGAGTGCCAAGAAAGGCGCCTTTAAATAAAATGTATTATTATTATTATTATTACTTGTTGAGAAAAATGTAACTTCAATATCTTAATTTACATATTAATTTAATGTGGTGTGTTTGTCTAAGTTCCACTAGATGGCAGTATTAGAGCACAAATGGCAACTTGTTGCATCATCTAGTGTAATGATGTAAATATCTGAGTTGTACGTGAGCATCGTGTACATCATTGTTGCTGTAGGACTACTATTGGTGCGTGACTGCAGAAAACTTTAACCAAACCGTGGTGAGGTTTGTGTGACACTTAGTGTCTCAAACATACAGAGCAAAGAAACTGACCCTCTATCCAAGGACAGAATTTACTACTGCTGTCGCTGATGTTCAGCTTAGCAACAACATTTAGCCTCTGCTCCTTCCTGAACAGCAAAAAGGCGCAATTTTCATCCTGCTAGTCCTCACACTTTCTCTTTCTATGGGAAACAGAGAAAACAGAATATGAGTATCACCACTGAGTAAAACTGTGGAGAGAAGCATTTTAGAAACAACCAACAAAGTCGGCTGGGATTTTGTAAACAAAAACAAATACTAAACAAACAGCTGCAAGAAATGAAATATAAGGTGACTCTGATTTGATCATGAGTCATTGTTATGGTCTTCCAGTTGGTGACCACTGCCACAGATCATGAGCCTGTCAGTCCGACTTACTTTGGCACAGGTGTATTAAGTGGTAGAGCAGCAGAAACAAGGAGGAAGGAGGGAATCTCTCTGCTGGAAGCCCATACACCACCTCTCCATTCCTACAAACTGTAAATAAAATCAGACAGATGTATTCGATTACAATAAAAGTGTGTTTGAAGATACAAACAAAGGCTCATAAATGTGTACACTTTGTTTGCATTAATTTGCTTAGACTATTCCAACAGAAGCCAGATTCTCCATTATGCCTTGAGGGAGATTCACCTTTGGCACATTGTCATACTGGAAGCACAAACAGCAGGGGATTAATTAGTGTCAATCAGGAGAGTGTATTACCAACAGATAAAAACAAAACTGCCTGTCCGGGGTGTACCATGTAGCCATGTATCCTTGTTACTGCCGAACACCACACTCACTGGCTAACATTTCCTGCACAGACTGTGTGGCAGCAAAGAAGAGGTAGTATGCTTTCCATGCATTCTTAATTGTTACCACTGTGTGTAGTGAGAGACCACGCAACAAGCTCACGACATGTTCCTGTATATTAAGTGTAGACCCGAAAATGTCATGTAAATCAAATGATGAGTGTCAGTCAAGGGGTATTTTCTGTTATCAGTAGGTAGTGTTGTGACTTTGACTTCATATTAGTATGCAAATCATCAAACATTTGAAATTTGGGGCAGATTGAAGAATGGATAGTTGAGTTACGGCAACTTCCTGTTTCACCTCGCTACTAGTGCCACACCCTTGAATAAAAACTCTTGATTTTAACAATAAAGCATCATCAGGATGTACCAAGTATTTTCTGACCCTGATAAGGAGGGCCAGGTCACCCTGCTAGGAGCAGTAAATTAAACAGTAAAACATAATGTCACATGTTGTCATGAGGTGGCGCTAGGGATATTATTAAATATGGGCATGTACATATGTTCAATGCCTTTGTAAATATTTAATTTTGCTGATGAAAAATTATTCATACTGACCTGGGACGAACCTGTCTAGATGCATGAGGAATGACTGAAGTGATGTTGACCCTCTGACACACCTGTAGTTTGGCAGGACAATGTTGGTTCTTGGAGGTGGTGCCAGTCTGTGTGTTGAGGAGCACACCTGGTTTGTCCTGGATGCATATAACATGCCTCTCCTGGTCCAAGAGAGAAACACCAAAAAAATCTCTGCCCTTTACCGTTAGCTCATTGAGAGGGTTCAATCATGATGGTCTGCTGCCCGACCCTCTACAGTTCCTTCTTGGTGATCTGCTGGTCCACTAGTTTTTTAGTGACGCGAGGGAGACCTTCCCATTTCAGCTGTTCCTTCTTGGCTTTCAGTAGCAAGCAACATCCCCACTGTCTCACTGCAAAAATACAGCATGACAGTTTGACGACCAGATTCCCACCCACCAAATCTTTCTTTGCGTTGTGTATGTCCTCTGCCGTCCTGACAATAGTCAGTGTTTACATAAAGTAGCTGAGGTGGAACCACACCAGCATTACTGTACCTGTGCATGAGGTCAGTTGCCTCCTGAGCAGTCAGAACACTGATGAGGATTTGGTCTCCCATGGCAACACCTGATAGCTTCTTGCTGATCTGTAACAGTACAGAAAAAACAGTGAGCACTTTAAGCCCAAATAAATTGTAAAAACAATTGAGCTCAGAAAGTCTCTGCCATTAACAACCAGAATCCACCTGTGAGAAGGAGTAGCTACTGGCTCAGGTGGACCTCTCCCTCAGAGAGCGTATCACATGCTACACAAACATTCAATACGAGGAAGGCATCAAGAGGTTATTTTTTACTTCCAGTCTCAAACACTAATGCGAGGCAGTGTACTGTTCTGTACAGTGGAATGAAAATACGGAATGGTTTGTCATCAAATATTTCACATTTCACAAGTAAAAGTGTTTTTAAAAAGAAATCACCTGTGGTTAAAGTTACTAATAATCTCCTCATGGCCTCGGACAATGAACTGGTCTCTATACATATTGATAATATAAATGTCAGCATAAGTAAATCCTTATTACTTTTACTAATGCCAAACTCAAAATGGGCTTGCGAGGTGTTACAGCGGAAGATGAAGAAGATGATGATGATGATGATGAGGGCCCTGGTTTCCCTGAAGACAACACAGGGGCCGAGTTGGAAGGGTACAGGTTCACAAAAAAGAAAACAAATTGAAAAATACAGAATACAACATCAACACATCATAATTTTCAATCAATTAATCAAATGACTTCTGAATCCTTGGAACTCAAGGAAGTCCCAGTCTGTGTATGTATTGGACATTTCACAATCTGTAATATTGTTTGACAGAGACTCATATGAATGTGTTAGTTAGATAACTTTATGTGTTATGATTGTTCACCTTCACATAATATGAAAAATATATTTTTTAATAAAGTACTAATATCCAGTGTTAAGTTGTGTGAGCTCAATGGAAATGATTTTGCAAAATGGTTTCATTTTATTTTTTTATGTTAATGCTCATGCAAGTCAGCATGTAGGTGTTAAAAAATTAACTTAATGTTATCATGGTAAGGTAGGTTAGCGCTTGTTGTCATATTCAGACAGCAACCACCAGTTGCCTAGAGGTCTTATGAGCTGAAAGTCTGTTGAATATCCAGCATCCTATTAATTTCATTATGTGATTCTTACATCGTGTTGTGAGCAAGTGCGGTCAAAAAAAGTGCAAAACTGCAGTCAGTCAGTCGTCTCTTGTCAGCATCAGGCACATGACACGACTGACTCTAATGTGTATAGATCAATTACAAAATATTTCCTCCTCCTCATTGGCGCCCCTTCCCCTGGGTAGCCTATACTTAAAGCGAGTGATGAGTTAGATATAAGGCGCTAAGGAGTGAAAATACCAGTTGAAGTGACCAGTTGGAAACCTGTGCTCTATGGGTGTCTGTGATACACGATTGAAAGCAATCATGGGAGGTGGCAATGAGGATGTGACATTCATGGATATGGATGATAAAATAAACCAACAATAAACCAACTATTATTTCCCCTAAGACATTCATTCAGATACTTATGATTATGCAGTGCTGCAGAGTGTGCAATTACATGGTGTCATCATAGGAGTTTGGAAAGGGATCAGATCAAACAGGCATTTTGTTGTTTCATGTTGTTCTGCAAACACTGTAATTTTATTGGTTGAAGGTCCCAAACTACCCCTTTTTTAAAGGCGTCACAAGCCAAGTCTTTATTTTATAAGATTATGTGTTTTTGTAAGTAGTGAAAAGTCTGAAAGGTCACCTGTAACTGTAGCTGTCAGATGTAGACCTGGAGATTGTGGGGGCATTTGGGAATGGGGCTATGTGATAGTTTTCCTCTTTGCTGGGTTGATAATATAACCTTGTGCATCACAGCTATTCAGTGATTTGAACATAAACAAGACGAAGCAATTGCAAAAGAAGTAGTAATGTTGAAATTACAACAACTCGTGTATCAATCAATGCCTCATTACTTTTTCATTACAAGACAAATCTCCCCCTTTGCTACAAATATTTTCTCATATGTACGGAAATCTTAACACAGTATGACAAACACAAAAATCTGTGTTCATTGTTGTTTAATAGAACACTATCCTCAAACAGTAACATGTGTGTCATATTCTAACCTTCACTTGGGTTGACCTACACACGATCTTTCTCTCTCGCTGTCTCTCTTTCTCTCTATCGCACACACACACCCTAAACATCTTATTTACTCCCAACTAAATGCCAGCTTAATGCACACTACAGATTTGCTCATAGCCTCATCTGATCGGTTAATCATTCTTTTATTTTTCATCAAGGGATGCCAACTCCGACCTGGCCTCCTCGAGACATGACATTATCCTACAAATGGTGTTTATAGCTCACAGCCACTGTAGTTTCACCACACATCACACCAGCACAGAATATTTACAGATTCTGAATGTTTTTTATCAAAATGACAACTACAGTCTGAAAAACAGGGGAAGCTTGGCTTCTCTTGGCCTCTGGGAGAAAATGTTTGCTGTTGACAACAATATGCAAATTAAAGAGCCTAATGAGTTACCAGGTAGTGATTGAACAGTTTTCCATACAGCTGTGATGGAGATCTTTGCTGAAAATGCAAGCCAAGGAAACCAGTTGATGGAGAAGACATAGTTGCAGTGATGCCATATTTGTGGGAAGCAAAGCGGAAGCTCACATCAGTAAATTTTTGGCTGGTGATGTCAGCAGTAAGAGTATGATTAGACTCCCTGTAAAACAGAGAAACAGGTAGTAGTTTCTAGTGAACATTTGGTCAACCCATAAATGAGAACTCTTTTGAGAACTGCTGAAATAGGCAGAAAATTAGCATGTTGGGTAAAAAAACATAACAAAAAAAACAAAACATTGAATAAAATACATTGTATGAAAATACAGTAATGACAACTGAGTAGTCATGGGTTGGAACGTCAGCATGTAGACAGGTGTTTCAGCTAGTGTGATCCCATTGCACGATGGTCTGTAGTTATTTCATAATACTGAGTAGTTACACACTTTTCACCTTTTCTTTCTCCTTTTTCACAACCTTGTCTTTCTCTTACAGTTGGAAATTGGCTTTCACAGAGGTTTAATAAAGCAAATAAACCTAGATTTCCAATCTTATCAACAACTATACTGTATACACTTACCTCAGGTTTTGTGCCAAACCATGTTGCAAGTTGACATTTACATCATTATTTATCAAGTTGCATTTCCCATTTAGATTGATTACTCCATTATCAAATCCAAGGGTCGCACTGGCTGAGGACATATGCAAAATAAAATATTATATATAACTTTGCATGGATTTAGTAATTTACAGAAAATTGTCTTATCAAATAGAGTGTGGGCCAGTCTTACCAGAGAGGTCATATTCCAAGAAGATCATGGTAGAAGTGCAGATGGAATTCAGCGTAGTCACGAGGCTAGAGTCCTTTTTCTCCAGGTTGGCAGTTGTTGACACGTTATAAATAGGGGAGGAGACATTAAGAATGGCACTGAGGGCACCAAAAACTGGGATAAACACACCAAAAGGCAGATGTAGGGCCATTTCAGGGATTTCAAATGTTTGCTCTGAAAGGAGGCTGGTTGGAAGTTCAAAGTTCAAAATCTGGCTTGTGTTTTCATTAAGACTGATGGTGTGCTCTCTAATAGTAAAAGTTTTTGGCGGTGTGAAAGATGAAACTGTGATTTCATACTGTGGCATCTTGAATGAAAGGAATGACATTTTCCCCTGTAGATACTCTGTATTAATATCATAACTCGGCACTGACATTATTGGCAAACCAGGCAGCATAATGTCATAGGCTTTGGTTGTGATCACTTTAGGGATGTGAAGGTTCTTTGGATCAATTGTAAAGTGTCAGGTTTATACCACCTAAGACATTTAATACTGAAACACAGAAGAGAAAGACAAGGGCGTTATTTCTTACTCGCGAGGAGAACGGACAGAGATTTGCTCAGTTACAATCTCCAAACCCGCTCTGAGCAAACTCCATCGTCTCCTCTCTTTTTATTATCACACAAGGCATTCCAAACATTCTTCCAGCAGCAAGACATTGCTTATCTTAAAGGCCTGAAGGTCATACCAAGTGTAACATAAAGGATGTCAAAGGTAATACAAAGTAATACAAAGGATAACATAATACAATGAGTGAATATAATCAATGAACATAATGAATGAATATGATGTGTGAATATGATATGGGGTGATTGTGATACATGGTATAAATGTTTATTTCATGGTATAGAAGTAGAACAGACTGATCCCAGTCTGTTCTGTACAACGCTCTTGCCAGCCTGTGGTCCTCTCCACCACCTGCATCCTGTAAAACACTTCATTACGAAAACAACTACATATATGGTTAGGGCAGTAAAACATGTTAAAGACACGTTAAAGATAAGACACACACTTACTTCAATAAATCAGAGCGTGTTCATGTTAAGGGCAAGGTACAGACTAACCACATATATGATCTGAACAGCAAGGCAGAAATGTTCTATTATCAAATATGAGATAACTATATATACAATTATTCCAACATAAAGGGTTCCACATGCAAGTTGGTAAATGGCAAATTAAAGGCTGGAATAGAGATTACAGGGGGAAGAGTGAGATGATCAGGAACATCAACATTTTCAAATCGCATGTCCATGTTCCTTATGAAATGTGGAATTTCCTCTATCCAAGAAGGCATGGCAATGGAAATTTCAGGGATGCTAAACGTTATTCCATTTTCAAATAGTTTAGATGGTATTGCATACTGCTGGCCATCCATGGCCTTTGTGTACAGAATGCTGTAAGATATGTTAAGGAATTGTAAGTTGTCCATGTTTGTGACCTGATCAAACTTGAACACATCCCACAGGGTCTTCTGATATACAGGAAGCCTAACAGCCTTCAAGAAGGCTAGGTGGCCCTCCACTGATCCAGTCAAATCCATGCATACTTGAGATTCATCGTTGGACATGAACAAATCACAAGCATGGATGAGAGATGCCAGTTGTTCCTTACCACTCCATGTGATAGACTGCTTATCTGAGGTGATTGCAAGGTTGATGCTCTGAATGAGTCCAGCGTGACCCAAACTACTTGGCTGACTTCCATCAATGTTCAATGTAGTCTTGAAGGTTGTTAAAGGAACAAAATCTAGTTCTCCTTTAATAAAGTGCCTTCCATTTGTGTTGAAAGATGCTGAATCAATATTGTTATTGCTCGTGTAATGAACTGTTGCAAAGATACGCCGCAAGGAAACCTCAAGATCCAAGTTCTTATTCAAGTCAAACTGAAGGATTTTATTGTTTGAGCTTCGTTTTTGTTTCTCTTGTTTGGTAATGTTTGAGTTTAAGAAAGTCCTGACAGTTGAACGCAGGAGATTGGCATTAAGGTAGAAACTGGCCTCATTCTCTAGATCTCCAGAAAAGTGACAACCTCCCATTATAATTATATCTGACTTTCCTTGGGTAGAGGTCTCCAGTGACACATGGGAAAGTGCTTCCAGTGCCATGTTTATATCAAGGTTTCCTTTGCCTACAGACTCAATCAGAGGAATGTTAAACATGTATTTTATCTTTTTCTTGGAAACAACATTTAGCTTGGTCTTGGTATTTCCGATGAGCTCCTGATTCAATTCTAGACTGAGGAACGGTAGACTGACTTTTGCAGTGTTAGATACAGAACTTTCCATGCTCCTTTTGTTGATGCTAACAGCAGATTTATGGTTTGCTTCCACATTGTTATGCTCCACGGACACAGTGGTAGCCAGTTTTATTCCTCTCTTCCTTGTCAAACTAGTGGTGCCATCAATTTCTGCATTTAAAATGTCAAACACAGATGTTGAGGAAGCACCAAACCGAGCCACAATGTCAGACTGGTTGTAAAGGCCAGCATTAGCACTTAAGGTAATCACAGTGGATTTGAAGGAGAAGTCACAAGTTAAGTTACCCATGGCTGGAATCACAATGTTGTTCTGAATGGCTGGTAGTGTTAAATTGGGCAGCTTTATTTCACTTAAAGTTTCTGGAACATGGATGACGGGTAATTGGAAAGATGGTACCACAAGGGTATAGGATGGCACGGAGAAACCAAGTGCTGGAACTTTGAACCTTGGTGTACTGACCTCTTTAGGAACAAAATAGCTAAAAGCTGGCATCTCAGCCCTGAAAGCAGAAATGTCAATATTCAGTATTGGTATTTTGTATCCAGGGACAGTGAAGATTCTAGGAGGCAAGCTAGAAGTGTCAGTATTGTGTTTGATATACTGTGACTTTGCTTGGTTGTACGAATCCTTTATTAGTGCCACTACTCTGTCTCTATATTGTTCAAAATGATCCTGGATTATGTTAGCATTGCCACTGATTGCATTGTAGATCAGTTCAAGGTGTAATTCATTGTTGTGCATATCAGGATTTTTATAGTAATGAAGCTTCAGATACATATCAAATGATTGTTGAGGAGTGGTAAGCAAGGTTTTGAGTCCAGCCTGCTCCCATAGAGAGATATGTCTGACAGCAGGTGTTTTCATTTCAATATAAGGTACAGTTATCTCTGGGAAAGAGACAGGAACAGTCAGAAAGTCCAGATTAGCCTCTACATTAGCTGATGTGTGAAAGAAGATGTCCATTTCATTGTTTGCGGCTGTGAAGTTGTGATTGTATTTGTACTGGTTGAATCTTGCCAAAGCAAACCAACATGCATGTTGCTTCTCAGAGTTCAGTGAGACTCCATAATCATTTAGGAGATCCACCTTACCAGTGAGTTTCAGGGGGAGGAAAATCTTTGAGTTTACTTGGTTCTTAACATTGAGCACAATCTCAAATGGATGCGCCATGAATTCCAAAGAGTTTGACATGGAGCCAATCAGACTTCCACTGAATTCAGCATCATGAGAAGCTGTCAGTGCAACTTTCAAGTCCCCAATACGTGTCTGCCCATTTAAAATCATAACACTCTTCTTGATGGATGGAACTTCAGTTTCACATCTTGCCTCAACAGTAATATGGCTTAAGATCACTGATTCAGCAGTCAGTGTTTGCTTCAATTTCAAAGCCTGACAGTCTGATTCTCCAACAAAAATTAACTTGGCAGTGCTAAGATTGAGGTTGAAATCCACATTGCTTGTGTGTGTACCTCCATCAGAGTAGTCTTTTATGGACCACTTTCCATTACCAGTAGTTTGACCAGTAACAGTAATTGTTCCAGATTCCATTGTGGCTGCTATATTCTGTTTCATTGATGCCTGACTTGAAGTTTCAATTGATGCAATGTCCAAATTGTGATTGTAGGCTGTGTCTATGGATGCAGAGATTTTACCCTTTAGTGTAAGTGCCATATTGTTGTCCAAGTGTGCTGTGTACATTTGGGTTGTGGCCTTGGTAGTTGTCTTGGCAGAAGCCTCAACAGAAGAGCCTGTCAGTGTTAAAAATCCTTCATGATCAATGGAGAAGGCCATATGTTCAGCTTTCACTGTTCCTGTGAATAGCAACTTCTTCATTCTGGGAGCTCCCAACTGAGCCATGGCTTCAAAGGTGTATTTAAGGGGCTCAAAAGGTGATTGGACATGAGAAACAATGGTGGCTGTAAACTGTGGGTTTTTTTGTGTTGATGTTGAGTTCTCAATCTTCCCTGCGGTTACAAGGGTGTACTGTGGGAAGTTGATTCTAAATTCTCCATGGAATTTACCAAAAATTGGGATACAAATGTCATTGGGAACCTCAGGCAATTTGATCTCTGGAATTGGAAGCACTGTGATTCTAAACTCTTTCAGATTTAATTTGGGGATGTTGATGGCCGGAAATGTTATTTCTGAAAGAGTTATTTCTGGGAAGGTGAGATCTGGTAGTTCTGAAAGGTAGAGAACTTTTAGGTCACCAAAGATTTCCTCCGGGTCCGGCATTTTGATCTTAAATTCTTTGATGTCATCTATGATTGCAACTATCTTTGCTTTGATCTCATCAAAGTCTATGGTAAAGGCAGGAATTGTGTAGAAGTAGAAAATGGTGAACTCAGGGACTGAAATTCGAGCTGGGATGCTGATCTCCTGCAGTTTGTTCAGGTTGACGCTAAATGCTGCAATGACAAGGTCAGTGAAAGGTACGGTAAAAGTGCCAACTTTGATATCCGGTCTTTTCAGTGCACCGAGAGCTCCATCAACAGTTTGCTTCATCTGGGTGATAATCTTGCTGTCCTTCACCACTTTTCTAATTGTCTGTATCAATCGGTTAAATTGCACAGAAATGTAGGCCACCATATTACTGTAGGATTCAATTGCTCTTTGGATGTGAATGTGGATTTCATTTCTGATATCCATGTCGATGATTCTTTGTCTTATGTCCTCAAGGATATCCTGCACTTTCATCTTAATGTCATTGTAAAACGTAGTGTCGATCACATTTTTCAGTTTCTTTAGAGCATCTGCCACCTTTGTGTTTTTGAGCTCATCTAAATATGTGATGATGGAGCTTTGGATCTCTCTAAAAAAATCTCTAACAGCCTCAATTTTTTGCACTATTTCATATGACTTAATCTGCTTATTAATATAGTTTGTTAGTTCAGCAATATTCTCATTGGTCCTATCTACAAATTTACTGTAGTCAAATTCCTTCATTAACTTCAACATTGAAGAAATTTGTTCATTAAGGTCATCAATACTTTTCTTAAAGTCAGTTCCTTTGAGCTGGTTTGTCACACTGTGCAGAAATTGCATAGTTTTACCATAAAAAAATTCAAAGTTGATTGATTGCAGTGCACCTACCACTGACTGCACAGTCTCTTCAATTTTTAATTCCTTAATGAGAATAATTATCTGATCCATTAATTCTTTAAGTTTATCATCAAGCTTGTATTTCAAAAGTAGATCCTTATTGTAGGAATACACAGCATTAAGTTTGTTGGGAATTTCATATTCATCAATCCAATTGACAATGACATCATTCATAGATTCTATCACTTTTGCTATCTCCAAAGAGGGGATTTTATATGATAGCTGCTCAACATGAATGGCTAAATCAAATGAGAGAAGGTAATCCTTTACGTCGTTGAAAAATATGTCAATGTCAAAGTTCTCAATGGCCTGTTTTATTAAAGACAAGTTGTCTCTGATTTTGTCCAATATTCTATATTTAGAATCAAGCTCACACAACCATGCTGTACTGCATTCTGTGAACTTCTGTAAGTGAATCTGTCTGATGATGTCCTCAATGACATGAAGTGCTTTCACAAATGACTGCTTGATTTCATATTTCTCATCAAAGGCCCGAAGCTGATTTCCCGTCTTTGAAAGTATATTTGTTATCTTGACGGTAAGGTGTCCTGCCTTAAGATATTTTTTGATTGTAAGGATGATGTCTCTAATTTTGGTTGCAACATCCATCACTATATTTTCCAAGTTCTTGCTCAAGTTGTTCATCACAAGCTCCAAATCATCAATTGTTACAGCAAACTCACCAATCAAATAATCAAATTTTGCTTTTAGTTGATTCACGTTGTTCTCCAAGTCTATGTCTTGCATGAAGTTGCTTACCTGCACTTGTAGAAAATCTAACTTGGTTCTAAAGTCAGCGATTTGCTTATTAATATCTAAATTGTTGATGGACTGTTGGAGTGATTCTAAGGCTTTTACAAGTGTGTTCCTGAGTTCCTCAAAAGCAGCAGGAAGGCTCTCAATGAATGGGATCTTAATGATATGAGAGTCACTGTTCTTATCATACTTGAGGAAACCAGCCATACTGAATTCTTGTAATTCTGGTACTGATCTCCATTCTTTGCTTAATTTGCTGAAAATGTCTGTTAAGATTGCTCCTGAAAACTCAAATCCAATCTTCTCAGGATTATTGTAAGTATGGATGTCTTGGTTATAAGCATGGTCGTTCAGTATAGATCTTACTGTCCAGGTCAGATGTTGGTCACTTGGTGCCAGGAGGCCATCACATTTGTTGTCTACATTAATGGAAGCCTCCCAACTTGGAAGCTTATGTGTGGTTGATACCCGGCTGTCATGTGAGTACGCAAAAGCCAGCGGCTCAGCTTTGACCAACAACTTGTTGTACAGCTGTCCTTTGTGCTTCCCGCATAGATTGACTTCTCCCTCACTATTGACAAGAGCATCAATAGTGAAGCTGAAAGGCAGTGCCATGGTGCGAATGGTGCTATCAAAATGAAGAGGCTCAGACTTTAGTTGTGCTTCACAGTTTGTTGTGGAGGAAAGTCCAGCAAACTGAAGTTCACAGTTGTGACTTAGCTTGGCGCCAAATACATCTCCAGACATGTTGTATTTCATTGTACCAGCCATATCATCGTAGGTGAGTTCATAGGTATGTATGATGTGTTCATACACATGTTCTTCTCCATAAGCTACCTTCATGCTCCCACTAAGATCCACCTTAAGTGGCTTAAGCGTCATATGACCGTTATTGTTCAAACTGATATCATGGAATTTGAGGTCATTTGTCATATAAAGTGACATAACAAATGGCTTCATATCAACATTGGTATCTTGCTTGTAGTAAATATCTTCACAGATGAAGTTGTTAGTTTTGGAGTGGAGAGCTAGGGTCCACAGAGTGAGTGTAAGTGTGTGGCTATTTTCTGTTTTCATCTGCTTCAGTGTTCCCATGGTATTACTAGTAAAGGTCAGAGCTCTGTGGTTCAGTGCAATGTTTATGTTGTTTCTTGTGGTTGCATTATATGCATGGCCCTTGAAGACACCATACAAAGAGGCTTCTGCAGCTGTGACTTTACCCTCAATGTTCAGCTCTCCTCGGCTCTCTTCAGCTATCGCTTTGGTCATGGAGGACATAGATGCACCATTGTTGTCAATGGCGCCATTGAAGATATTCTCCACTGTTACAGAGCTGCACAAAATACTGTTGATTCCACTTGTGGTCAGACCATTTCTGCCAACCATTACAGAAGCTTTGTGCAATCCACGACCTGTATCAAAGGTAAGGGAAGCCTCAGAGTTTAGCTCAAGCCCATTTGAATCCAGGGATCCTGTTATAAGTGAGTATGCCCTGTTTGCATCATCATCTGCTTGTGACTCAATTGTGAGGATGGCCATATGGCTGGAGACACCAAGCTCAACTTTGTTATTGAGTGCTTTGCCCATGCCTGTGGCTATAGCATGGCATTTTAGAGTCAGTTTTGCATCTTTATATTTGAGCTCTGCTACATGCTTGAGGATGTCTCTCTGGGCATTGGTTTTGGACACAATGTTCAACTCAGAGTTTGTATAAACTCCATGGATCATGTTGTGAACTTGGATGAATGGTGAGTCAAAGTGCAGGGTGGACTCTCCTCTTCCCACTTGATCTAGTGGATGTAGATTGTAACTATGGGTGAAAGAGGTATTGGTGTAGAATGAACCTATATTAAACAATCCATTCATAGTGCCATCTCCTGAGACTTCATTTGAATTTAGGGTGGACGTTGACTGGGCAGAGTAATAGATCGAGGCCTGCAGGCCTACTGGACTAGAGGCTTCAAGCTTATAATTGGCTTTTGCATTCAGTTTGTCTGTTACCCTTAATGTTTCTAAGACACTGAAGCTTGTGTCAATGAAGCTATGGCTGAAGGAACTGTTCAGAAGATACTTGAGATTATCATCAGCATTTCCTGACATCATTGCAGTTCCTTGACAGACAAAAAGAAATTATAGCATTATTAGTATCTGTAATAGCACAGGCAAAGATGAAGAATAAGCTCTGAACACATGCTTTATGTTGACTTGTTAGTTGCTGCACCTCATTAAAAGCTCTTGCTAGAACTCTTGCTATGTGCTCCGAAACAACTATCAGGAACTAAATATGTACAAATACTTAAAAATCTTAACTGTCATACCCCATTCTCTTCGTGAACATAACAAAAGCCCACATCATGATTTGCTAACTTGTAAGAATTTCAAGAACACATTTACCTTCAAGCTTGTATGCCAATAGGTTGAGAGGTGATTGAGCCATGGCCTTGTACTGCACAATGTAGCTGGGAAAATCAAAAGTGTTGTTGCCCCCAGAGATGGAGCCTTCCCAATGGTAGAAGTTACTGTTGATCTTGGTGGATGCTTCAGCCAGACCGAGAAGAGGTATATTGAAGTCCAAAGAAGGTGGTATAGTGATAGATGGTAGAGGATAATTTTTGGCAGGGAAATATAAGCCTATCTCTGGTAAATTTATGTAGGGAATAGATAAAGTGGTTGAGATGTTCAGTTCTTCCAACTTTTTGCCACCAAGTGGAAGAGGCAGAGAGATGGCCATCTTATCTTTGTTGAACTGGTATCGGAACACGCTGTCACTATTAAGGTAAAAAAAAAAAAAGCATGATCAATATCATTCCAACTTTGGACTCTGTGTCTGGAATTATGTTATTTATTCATTTTATTGTTGAAAAAACACTAACTGACAAGCAGAAAGTGACATAGAAGACATTGTGACCATAAAATATAACAGACAAAGTGTATATGAGATTTGTGTGTGTGTGTGTGTGTGTGTGTGCGCGCGAATGTTCTAATAAAAGTTGAATGTATACAATAATAATAACAGTAATAATAATAATAGATAGTCATGATAGCAATGATATTGATAATAATAATAGTTAGTAATAATAGCAATTATATATTGATGATAATTGTAATGATAACAATGATATGTAATAATTGTAAAAATGTGGTATTAGGAGCAATGCACATGTGCATGCATATATACAGACAGCATAACAATAGTAATAATAATAACATATTATGATAATAATAATATGATAATCATGAAATCTTAATCAAGTAGATAGGATGAGGGAGAGTCTGCACACGAGCACCAGGGCACCAGAGGGGCAGGCAAGGGGCCCCCAGCCCAACCACCCAGTGCCACGATCAGGGGCCCACACAGCAGACAGAGAGGCTAGGTGGGGGGATCCCCATACGCCCCATCCAGCTGGTCCAGCCCGGCCTCTCCCCCACCGAGTTCAAATTAATGTAAAATATAATATATAATATGTATAACGATATAATAGTATAAGTCTGTATATGTACGTGCACACAGGTAACAAAATCATATGTACATATTCAAACATCTACATTTTCTGTATTGTCATCAGTTAGATATAAAAGAGTGGCAGAGATATGCACTGGTGAGGAGTAAGTGGTTGTGTAACATAAGAGGAATCAACGTTGGAGGTATTGTAAAAAGGGTGACCAGGTGTTTTCATAGGATTTGTTTTTTTTTTTTCAGAGAAGCTTTGAGTTTTTCTAGATTTGAATGATCTGTTAGCAGATTGAGCCAGTGGATTGTGGATATTTTAGGTCTGTCTTTCCAGTTTAGTAGTATGGTCTGCAGTATTTTGCAATGGTTAATGATATTGCAAATGGTTTGTGCTGGGAGGGTATATGAAATGTGGAGAGGTCAGAGTAATGTAAATGTAAACAAGGTGAGAATGAGGGGTTTGTGATGTATAACAGAATGGCATTGGCATATAAACTGATTTTGTGGTGAAGGGATTTGATTGGATTCCTGTGATGTGGTCACATTGTCTAATTGAAGCTGCCAGGGGTTCAATGAAAAGTGCAAACAGTAGTGGTGATTATGGCATCCATTTTGAGTGCCTCTGTAATGGAAATGGTTTTGATATGACAACATTGGTTAAAACGGAAGCAGTGGTTGAATTATAAAACATTTAATCCAGTTGGTAAAGTATGGCTGAAACCCAAAGTGATTTGAAGAGGCAAAGAAGGTGTCTGGAATTATATAGAGTTTATACATAGACAGAGAAGCAGAGGACAGAACAATCAATATAGCTGAAAGGTTGAATCAGGGTTTATGAAAGCAGCCTGAAAGCAAATTATGTTCTTAAACTCCATATTAAATACTTACGAGTGCAGAAACAGTTTCTCAGGCAGAGCTGGCAGGGTGAGATCTGACATGCTCCTCTTGCTTTGGAGGTTTGCAAGATAGGGGATGTGTGTTGTTAATTTGTCCAGCCATATATTACCTGCCTTCAGGGTGACATGAAGACAAATTAAATCTCACTATAAACAAAAACTTTTAAGCTTGAAAGCACTCAGATTGTGTGTACCTCCCATCTAAATGTATTAATTTACCAGCAGAGAATGTTTAGAAGGCTTTAATCTACACCTGGATCTAGAAATGTTTTTATGGTGATTTATGTCATAGAAATTAATTTTGCAACATCAAAGTGTGTTTCCAGGTGTTGGGGAATAATACAGTATATGTGAAAAAAGTTGTACAGGGCCTTGTCCTCAAGAGTGGCCCATGGGCTGCGTTCCTGATAAAGGTAACAAATACAGCATCAAATGTCCAAGCACTACCTCAATTCCTTTGGTGACTATGTGACGGAGTTTCATATCAGTCTTTGCCACTTTCTGGTCCAGGACATCATCGATGAGCTGGTGCAGCTGCCCATGATAATTCTGTCCATCTGGGATCAGTTTCTGAAATTCAGAATTCAGCTCTGATTTCAGTTCCAGCTCAAACTTGTCATCATCTGTAAAGAAGTCCAAAAGCACCCAAAAATAATGAATGAATGTTTCAAATCTCTTTTCTCTGTTGAAGATGTTACTGATGGCTGACAGTTACCGTATTTGAGTGAGGCTCTCTGTTGGTAGGATGTCTCAGGGAGGTTGATCACAGTCTCTAAGTCCATGGACACATCCTCATCTTTCTTAAGGGTCACAGTGACAGATGCATCAGTTTTCAGAGAGGGAATAGCCATCTGGAGTTGTAGCATGGCATCCTTCATTATTTCAAGTCTACATTCAAAAAAAGGATTTGTTAATTATTTTCATTTCGCAGGATGATTTTCATCCACTCGTTCCCTGCTAAAAAGACATAGTATCCAGGCATCAGCATTATCTATCATTAGAAAGGATTTAAGGTTTGTGTACAAGCTACAAAGTGTGTTTCTACGTACCTTGTGCGTCCAACAAGACTCAGCTGTGGGATGTTCCTGTTGGTGACGTCAATGGTGATACCTCGCATCTTCTTTCCTTTAGCATCACTGTCAGTTAAAGCCAGCTTGATGCCTGCTTCCACATCATAGTCAGGAATGGCAACCTCGGCGGTAAAAATGTTCTTATTGTGGTTGTATTTCAGAGATGCAGTGGCCTCTGTTGAATTATCACCTGGTAACAGAAGATATTTAACTCTTTAGTTGTTGTTTATCTCCTGGAACAGGTGGCTTCAAGATATATTAAGCCAGGTACCCTTATATAGATAATAGGTCTCATATGCACTTCATATACCCTTATCACAAATAAAAGGATGCAGGGATAAATAAAAGGGCCTAATTTCATGGTACATATTCATCCAATCTTGGCCATTACAGTTCAAGTACATGCTTCTACCAACCTGGGACAATTATGCAAAACCCAGGATTATGTTCAGTGACAATTATTTTTACATACAGTGTCAATATTTTTAAAATGTGTTTTTAATACGGCAGCTATGGTATGGTTAAGGTTAAGTAAAGATGTGGTTATAGGCTGGCCAAAACACATGTACATGCACACAAAGACACACACAAAGACACACACAAAACTCTTATAAGATAAAGAGTACCTTCTGCCTTTAGAGTTAGCTTCAGAGACTGCACTTTATGACGACCCTTTTTACCCTCTCTGAGAGTTTCATCAGTGATGGTGGCAGTGTACTCTGAAATTTCCCCTGTGGGCTGGATTTCCACTGCAAACCTAAGTGACAAACACAGGTTTCATTAAATCTGGCTCCCTTTTTAAATCTGTTATCTATCTGATTAGTTTAAATCATTGAGAACACCATAAAGGGGATTAAAATATCAGCTCACATGAACTATTTAGCCTACATATCAGCTACCCAAATAGAAAACACTTAAATCAAAAAACTCAAATCAGAAATACCACACCAATGAGTTTCAAGTCAGATTTGTTAATGTAGGTTTCTCTAACCTGGTTTCTCCAGTCAGGGGGTAATATGGGGCCTGGTAAATGGAAGTGGCATTGGAGTTACGCAATATTGTGCACAATTTAAGACCACTGAATAGGGGCTGACAGCCAGCTGAGTCAGTGTGGTCCTCCACCAGGGACGGCACTATTTTTGTTTGACCAGAGAACACTGACAGCAACTTGTTGCTATATTTCAAGAGGAAAAATGAGAGTTATGGATACTCAGAGAGAACAACATGAAACTAACAACCACTGAAAGACTTTTGTGTCATTTGAAACTGCTGTCACTGACCTAACGCTGAGCAACTGAGTGTTTGACTTAGGAGCAGGTATTGACAGTCTCAACTGGTGTCTGTTCATGGTGATCTTAGCATTGATGGAACTCTCATGGTACATATTAGTGTGCATCTCAAGCCCAGCCTCCACAAAGGCTGGAATGTGCACACCCATTTGAGTGATGAATTCTAGCCCAACTGATGGCATGAAGGAGAGGTCAGTCTGCAAGCACAAGGATACAACAGAATAGCTGTAAACAGCAAATCAGAAGTGACATACAAATAAAATTAGAGGTTTATTTTACATGTAAACTATAATGAAGGGAAGCTAACTTACCTTTATGTTTGGACCTGAGTGAATCAGGCCTCCTTTGGCACCAGGTGCAAACACACCAGCCAGTGAGAACTTCAGAGGGAGGCCAGAGGCAGTGGGCAGAGAGAAGGCACTCTCAATGAAGATATAGTGGGCGAACACTTCATTTTCAGTGCTAGAAATCAATGATAAAAGGGCCTGTTGGAACGAAAACAAACATTGTTGTATGGATATATCTTTCATTTGAGTTACAGATCTCTTTAAACCGTGCTTAGTGATGTCATGGAAGTCCACTGTCAAATTTTGGTTTTTTAAGAAGAAGAAGAAGGGATAAATTCTGTTTATCCCTCTTAATTCTTATTTTTATCCAAGCAAGTGGTGTGTTTCAGTCAGTTTCAGAGGCTTTTTTCATTTCTGATACAAACATTTATGGTCCCCACATAATTTTAAGATGCTCATTGATGAACATTGTTATTGTGATCATGTTAGCATGCTGACATTAGCATTCAGCTCAACGCACTGCTGTGACTCTCTGTGTACACAACATTGAGCTGTGGTTAGTTAACCCGACCAAAGTTAGAGTAATCTACCTGCTACATACATTATAAACTATATAGCTTATTCTGAGCAGGTTACCCAGAACAATCAGATGAGTTAGAGGTTCCCAGAAACTATCAGAGTTATGAAAGAGACCTGTTTTTAAAATCTCAAATAAAGGGAGGAGGGTTTATTCAATAAACCCATGACACTGAGGCCTGGAATTAAGTCAATACACCTCAGTCTTATTTTTAGTCATGTAACCAATATAAAAAAGTTTTTATTTTCAAACTTAAGTACCTTGATGAAATATATTTGAGAATTCATACCCTTTTTTCAAAGTTCATGCCAGGAAATAATCAATCTAACCTTCACAGGTAGCATCTTGATGAAAACACGGTAGTACATTGACAGAGTGTCAGCCATCTTTCTCATTTCGCTGGTCTTCAAGTATCCAATCTCATTTCCTAGAAGCCGAAGATAGGCAATGGCCTCAGGGGCTTGAGAGAAATGCACATCATCCATGAGCTTCCGGGCACTGTTTGTGATATCTTTAAGAAGATCCTGTGGGACCTAAAGAGATATATGTTTCATTTTATTGTTGTCCAAAAGCAATGAACCCACCATACTGTTCAGAAATAATAGAATTTCCATGTAATTTCATAACAGCTTTAATGTTGAGTAAAATGGCATAAACAGGCAAAAATATGCATGGTGTGTCCAAAAATCATTTCACCTCTCTTTTCATTCTGTCTCTGTCAGGGGCAATTCTGTTCAAAACATCTCTGAGCATCTGGGCTTTGTCCCCTGCCCAGTACATAACTCTTGAGATGGAGTCAGGGAAGAAACCTCTCTCCCCAAAAAGAGCATCGATTGTCGGTTCAAATCCTCTTCCCTCAACGCTGACCTTGACAGAGGAGATTTTGAACTTTTGAAAGTTTTTACAAAACTAATTTAAGTGTCTTCACCACATTTAAAAATATGTTCTTTAAAACATACCTCAAAGATGTCGTAGTTGTAGTCAAAAACCTTTAGTGTGGTCTCCAGCATCACCTCCTTAGGTAAGGTGTCCCTGCCATCGAAGATGATGTTGCTCTGTACTGAGCCCATGGGAGAGTTTATTTTGTAGTTTTGTGACATGCCTTCAAAGACCCCTTTTGCTTTTTTCAAGGCCAACTCAATGTGCTCCCTGAGTCTTTAGGAAGGAGAAAAAAGAAAGTTTCATTAAGATGTGCACTGCCAAAAAACAATATTTCTATTGTCTTTCTCAAATCAAAATTATTTTAATTTTTAATATTTTTACTCATTAGACATGCTTACTTTGGCTTCAGTTTAAATCCCTAATATTAAAGGGAAATATTATACATGCTAAAGAGATTATCTTTAAATCTGCTTTAATTGACTTTTGGTCACTCAGGGGCTGAAGAAACCCACAATGCTTACATGTTATCAACTTATAGAATTGCTATGGCATGTCTAGCAGAGACAGAGCAACATTATAATTCGCTTGTACTCATTCATGTCATAACCTAATACATATTAAGTTTACTTTTAGCTCTGTTTTGATGTCCACCAACTCCATAGAAAAATATCTGGCTCTTCATGTGTTAATTGTTCGTTTCTTCATCAGCTAGTTCCCAGCTTTATCTGTCTGTAGTTTGGTGCTTGATGGGTATTTATGTCATAGATTTTCTATTTAATCACAAAAGTAGACATTTGAATGTGCTAAGAATGGATAAAATTTACCTCTATTTGGGGACTGTTAACTATTCATTTATTGTACACATAACATTAAATTGCCGCTAGCAGATTACTCACTTGTACATTTGTGGCTTATCAAAATTGCGGATGTTGTTCAGATGAGAGATCACAAAGCTCTTGAGCTGCTCATTCCTCACATTCTCCAAATTGTTCACAATGTCTTGAACCAGGGTTTGATGTGGGCTCTTCATTAAAATCAGATATGCTGCAATACGTTTCTCCAGGGAGCTCTGAGTATCCTGGTACACCTCCATGAGAACATTTCTTACCTGTGGTGACCAAATGATACATAACTGATTTGGCTTGTTGTAGCCAGTGCTAAGAGCATGTAAATGAGATAATGTGCATAGTACAAATCTTTACAGTATTTCATTTTCAGTTGTTTATTTCAAATCTCTGATGCTCTTTTTCTCTGTGCTTGTCTCTATCTTCATTTTTTTAAAAAGTCAAACAATTAAATCCTACAACACATGCTGTGTTCATCATCATGCAACCATGAATCTGTAAAAAAAAAAAGTGTTTGTGTTACTGTACCTCATCATTAATGTCCATCAACCTAAAGGCCTGTATAGCTGCCTTTTGGTTAGATAACGGAATGTCTGTTTTCTGAGCGCACCTTAAAATAGAGGAAATCAAACTGGGGCTGACCACTTGCATGGCTGGACCCATGACACCAACAACCTGGAGGTTAGAAAAAAGTATTAATTTGGGGCATTGTAACCCTGAGCCAGATTCTCTGATAAGAACTGACTTGTCAGTGACGCCAAAACTACAGTATGTAAGATGTTTGCATGATTATCAGTACCCTCAGTACAAGGAAGGACATCTCTTCAGGGTAAATGGGCAAGTCAGAGTCGTAATCAAGGCTTTCTCCTGAGCAGTCATTTAAGAGTGTTTCCATGAACTTTGACACATCTGTGACCACTGGAGTAACCTCTCCTTTATGAAACCTGTGGACAAGTGACAGAGATGATACAGTATAATCAGATGCTTTGGTTTGGATTGTGTGTTGCATTTGAGAGTGTTTTCATCTAGTCGTAACCTGTAGAAATCATAAAGCTGGCCAAAAAGTAGTTTTATGCCCTGTTTACTTTATGAATGTAGGAAAATAGAAATGTGGTTATTTTCTTTGCATTGTTGCTGCATTTGATTGGGCACAGCTGGAGACTAATCATTGGGGTGGCTGGATATAAATGCGGCAGTCCTCCCCACTGTCTTCCTTTGCATTCCCCCCTGACGCGTCACTTCCGGGTTGGAGGTGTTTGCCCTCACAGGTAATGCAATGCGCTAGTGCTTCAGTTCACCTGTTATGTGGTCTCGTCATGCTTAAAGCATTTGTGTTTCACTGCAGAGCAGTGACAGTGTGCAACGTGCTCCAGTGTCATGCCTGGTCTTGTTTTGCGGTGGTAAGTGTCTTCTCTCTCTGCGTTATACTGACTGAAATCCAGTGGCTAATGCTAGTGTGGTCACAGGTAGATGCCGGGTTTCTCTCTCCCTCCCTCTCCCTGTGCATGTTTCTGACTCTGCATACGGGTAACGCCCATCAGCTGGCTGAGTTCACCGGTGGTGTATCTCATGATGTCACCACCAGCTGATTGGGGCCGCTGCTGCTATTTATTGTTATTCTCCACGAGGCTGCTTTGCACCTTGCTGCTGCTGTGTGCTGCTTGGTGGTGCTGTTTCGCGGCTTGTGCCGTGGTTTGTCTGCCTCACCACTTTTTAAAAATATTTTCTTTTGGTTGGGTCCTCCTGCCCTCACTAGCTCCTTTCACACCAGTAGGCATCAGCCCCTGATTAGGCTCCCTTCCCCTTTTTGATATGAATGGTAATTATTAAACGAATATCATTGTAATAAAGTTCACCTATTCTGTAACAACTTGGAACCATGTCTCTTGCCCCTTGAGTAACTGAACCTGTGTGTCTTAATGGTGATATCTGAAAGGTAAATAATTCTTTGGGTGAAATTCCCAAAGTGGCGTTGTCTGACAACCTGTTGGGTTCGTAAGGGTGTAATGCCCATCTAACCTTATTACCCTAAACCCTTGAAAGTGTAAGCGGAAGTGTTACGGTTCAATTTATTTAGAGACCCTCTGCTCGCCCTCTATATAATAATAAAGGCATAGGTGTCATTTACACTGAGGGCACTGGAGACATATCACCACACCACTTTTTGAAATGGCCATTTTTGTCCTCATCACTTTTTAAAAGCATGAAGGGTCACTTCCAGGACAACAATGCTCCCATCCACAGGTCATGAGGGGTCACTGAATGGTTTGAGTATGAAAGTGATGTGAATAATTTTGGCCAATGGCCTTCGCAGTCACCAGAGCTCAACTCAGTTGAACACCTGTGTATAATTTTGGACTGAAAGTGTTAAGACAGCACTCTAGACCGCCATCATCAAAACACCAATTAATGGAATATGAAAGGTTCATGTTCCAATGTGCGCCAAGGAGCACTGAAGCTGTGCAGGTAAGTCGCTTTATGTTGGTTTTTCAATTAATTCGTCACCTGTCTGTAATTCGTCGCCTTTATGTCCCCACCACTTTTCAACACAAAGTGATGCCTTTGGTAATAGTTAAAAAAATAGTGTGTGCCACAACTATCATAATTTTACTTACTTCTTGACTGTGTTGGCCAGAGCATACATGATTGCCTTGCTCTGTTTATACTGAGCCATGCTGAGCATATCTCTGACACGTACTGCATCAGGGTTAGCCCATAGACTCAGCCCATACACTAGAGCATCAACCTGTAGTGACCCCCCATCGATTGTTCTGATAGCCTGGAGGATGGCGCTGGTGCACTCTGGGGTTCCACACTGCAACAGGGCCTGGTAAGTGAGCCAGCCTGACGTATCTATCATTTCAGTAACGGTCTGGCTTAAAGTCTCATTCCTCAGGACACGCAGGCTGGACACCAGCTTGTGGAAAAGGCTGGTTCTCTTCTGACCCCTGTCTGTGCCTGCCAAAGCCACAAGGTCCCGTAGGGAGCTCAGAACCGTGTCCTTCGTCTGAACTGGAGCTTTATTGTCAGGGTCTTCAAAGTGGAGTGGCTTGCTCTTACTATGGTTCACATCTGAGTACACACATATTTACATAAATTTTTTGCCTTAAAAAGGTGTAGACTATAACCATACATTAGGCACTGCAGACATGCTATAATCACCTACCAAACACTCTGTTGTTGGTCCTTTTGGAGCTTTGAAAGCTGAGCTCCTGGGTCACCACTGATGATATTCCATTGTCCCTGCAAGGCAGATTAGACAGTGATGCACAAGGCTTAACAGTGCACTATACTGTATGCACCCAAATGATGACTTACTCATGGGAGAAGGGTTTGTAGATGTGTTTTTCTGTGCACATTGCTGCCATGATGTGCTTTCCATTGTTATCAAACTGGTAGTTGCAGTCTTGAGTGCTTGTAATTAGCTTTGACATGGGGTAATGCTGAAAATAAAAATCCACAATGTTAATGTTCTTAAATTAAATCATAGGATGGAGTGCAAATTAGACTTAAGAGAAGACTTAAATGCCTTCATTTCATTTTAATTTTTGGCAAGATAATTGATGCACCAAAATGAAAGTATTTTTACATAATGTAACCCACTTTAGATGTAATGACTGGCACATCACACGGAAGGAAAGAATCCAAATACCATACCAGTATAATGAAATATCATTACAGTTGTAATAGTTGAGTAGAATTAATTTTATTGCCATTACAGCAAATGTAAACAACTTGCTTTGATTCTAATGTAATCATAAATAAATAAAAAATAGATAAAATACCAATAAATATAAAGGATAAAATAAACACAAAATACACCTTAAATGCCAAAGGTTTACAATTGAAAAGTCAGATCATCTAAAAGATGCATTATAACACAAATAATTTCAGGGGAAAACAAATCTTAAGCAAAATGTACCTTAAAGTGCTAAAGGCCATTATTACACTATATAAATTAATGAGAATGATGGGTCGCAAAGTAAACCCTTTTATTATGAGAGGGCATCATATTTTACTCAAGCCTTCATCACATAATATTAAAGACACTCTCCAGTCAGAGGCTATGGAGGCATGCAATAATGTTTCACCAGTGTTTGGAGCAGGGCTAGGGGGCTGTAGGCTGATTCCCTTCTGTAGAACTGGTCACACTGAGACAGATCTCTGGACAGAGTCACATCTGTGGCGATATTCTTCCCATTCACCAGGTGGTCTGTTAAACACTGGCCGTGCACTGTGCTCTGAAAAACAGAGGGAATTACCTCAAGAACATTATCCTTATAATACAGCAGACAATGCTACATGGAAGTACAAGTGGATTCCTAAGCAGACTGCCCTTTTAGCAGAATTTAACACTCATTATCTGCCATTTTATCTTTTGACTTCTCATATTATCCTCATTATTCTGCATTTTCTCTATTCATACCTCTGATGCACTATATTGTATCCTCATTTGTTGCAACAACCCAGTTTGCCCACAAGGGATCATCAATTTACATCTAATACAACTCATCTTCATCCTCACACCCTCATGCTGTAGCTGTAGTCGTACCTTTTCTGCTGCCTTTCTGGAGAAGCCTCTCTCAGTTGTGAGAATACTAACCATTAGGCTGTTCTGTTCATCCTCCATGACTGGCACTATGAGTGTTGACACAATTCCTCTCTTAATGTTTAGGATGTTGACTGGCTCATCTGTCTCAGGGTAAAGATGGACACTGGTGATGTCCTCTACAGTGAACTTCAGAGGGTTCCTGCATAAAGAAAAGACAAACCACTGAGCGATATTTTGCAGTAAACATGATCAGCCATTTAACTCAGTAAAGGCTCACAGTATGTTTACGCAAGAAGAATTTATATTCAGTTCAAATATTGGCAGTCTGAACAGGTCCTACTTTTGAACAGCCAGGTTCTGCTAGTGCCAAAATATCACTGGAAATATTTGTTAAGTCTAATCACTGTCCCTCCTATAAACACTTTATCATATCAAATTTCTGTGACATTCATTTTTAACTGAAGATGCATTGCTCTAAATCAGCTTTATTTTTGTTCTGTATCTTTAAAATTCATAATTCAAACTAGAATTAAAAACACCAAGTTCACTTAAATTTGCTTTATTCATATTGGAACTATCAGATCTGTGTTATATAGGGTATATAGTTGGGTTTCCCTTTATTTTTTGAGCAGTGTTATATTCAATATCTATATAATTGTATATAATAATATACATTTTATATGTATAATGAATTGTATACTTGGCCCTCTGAGAAAGAAGGAAATGGGTCTGAGGAGGTTCTTTGGTACAACTCAGAAACCCATACTCTAAAGCAGATTTCATGAAAGCTTGAAGGGAAGTGGCATTCCACTAATCTGTAAGAATTTCACAAGGCATTGGAAAGATAGTCTATAACATACAGAAAAGCTTTCCATAATGTCAGAACCTCCTGTTATTCATCATTAGTAGAACAAGCCCAGGTTTCTATTCAGCACTGTAGCCAGACATACAGTCATAGCTCTGCTGAGCCGTCTATTCCTTTAACCCTCAGTAGTAGTGACTTTTATGAGCTTCTTTAGAAATAAAATTATAACTATTAGAGAAAAGAATCACCATCTCCTCCCCACAGCTGACTCTAATGTACTGTCCAATACAGTAGCCTCAGAGTCAACTGTAACTGGTTTATATTTAGACTGCTTCTCTCCTGTAGATTTCTCTGAACAGTTTCTTCATCTAAACCAACAACTTGTCTTCTAGACTCTGTTCCAATGAGGTTGTCCAAAGATATTTTTCTTTAGCCAACACTTCTATATCAGATCTGATCAACGTATCTTATTTTAACAGGTTGTGTACCACAGGCCTTTAAGGTTGCAGTAGTTGGCGACGAGCTTCTGATGGTCAGGCATTGACCCATGGGGCATGGTAGGGCACAGCTAAAGAGCCTCCACCTTGCAATATCACCACCCGCAGGGACGGATTTCAGGGTCGGCTGCAATGCCGACAAGGCGACAGGCCCTAGGCATTGCGAGAACCTACGCATACTGAATCTCGGTGTCGTTGACTGGTTTTAGGGACATGGAATGTCACCTCTTCGGTTGGGGTTTAGTTACTGCCCAAGGGTGACGGAGTTCAATTATCTCAGGGTCTTGTCACTAGTGAGAGTAAGATGGAGCGGGCGATGACAGGTGGGTTGGTGCGGCATCAGCAGTAATGCGGATGTTGTACCAGACCCTTGCGGTGAAGAGGAAGCTGAAGCCAGAAGGCAAAGCTCTCGATTTGCCAGTCAATCTTCGTTCTAACCCTCACCTATGGTCATGAGCTCTTGGTAGTGACCAAAAGATTAAGATCGCAGATGCAAGTGGATGAAATGGGTTTCCTCTGTGGGGTGGCTGGGCTAAGGAGCCTGGACATCTGGAGGGAGAAAAAGCCAGCTGAGGTGCTTTGGGCATCTGATAAGGATGCCTCCTGGGTGCCTCCCTTTGAAGGTTTTCCAGGCATGTCTGATTGGGAGGAGACAGGTAGACCCAGAACTTGCTGGAGGGATTAAATATCCCACCTGGCCTTGGAACGCCTCTGGGTCCCCCAGGAGAAACTGGAAAGCATTGCCAGATATAGGGATGTCTGGAACCTCCTGCTTAGCCTGTTGCCATTACGACCCAATGCCGGATAAGCGGAAGATAATGGATGGATGGATAATTGAACCTCTACTTAAAGCCTTGTCTTGATATAGATATTTTAGCCTATTACAGACCCATATCTGACCTCCCCTCTTGTTTCTAAAATCCTTGAAAAAGTGGTTGCTAACCAGTTATGTGATTATTTGGATAGGAATGGTCTGCTTGAAGATCAGGGAGTTGAGTCCATTATAGCACAGAAACAGCTCTGGTTAATGACTAATGATCTCCTCATAGCCTCAGACAATGCACTGGTCTTTAACTGTGTCCTGGATCCAAGACAGGATAGATCTTTTGGGGTGATAACACATGAGATCTAGGAAAGCCTTACATTACTTTATAAACAAGCTGAATTTATTGAATATATGGAGACACTATTCTTTCAAAGAAAGAATAGTCCAAACAAATACTGCTACTTGGAACTCAGCATAATAAGTTAACTGATGAAGCTGCTGCACTGAGGCTCATAAAAACTTACTATGATCAAGGGGAAAAGCCACGGAGACTCCTTGCTTGGTATATCAAACAACAGAAAACAAAGAGGGCAATTAATAATTAACATTGAAGATACAAACTATATACAAAAATATATACATAATATAATATAAATATATATAATATATACAATACTATAGTTGATCATTGTGTTGCGATGGCGCCACATGAGTGGCAGCGTGCCACAGCAGCTCTGTACTCTTTTACTCTTTTTTACTCTTTTTTACTCTTTAGTGTGATTTTTTTTTCCTTTTACTACTTAGTGTGATTTCTTCTAGTACTACACCGACACTTTAAGCAAGTGCAGCTATGGGTGTTTATACTTTTACAGTCGTGTTTTTGCCTCTTAATATTTTTTGAATTTTTTGATGCAACGTCGGGAGACTCATTCTACCACGAACCCATTGTTTACACTCGGGACCAGCTGTTAGCTATATCCCACACACCCCTCCACTATGCTGGGAAGCCAGAGATCCCTGCGGAGATCCGGAGAAGGAGGAGAGGCTGTAGAGCTGGAGTGAAGCGCAGACAGCGGAAAAAATGGTATAAACCATGTTTACCGCCTGTCGTCATGGGGAACGTAAGATCACTCCCAAACAAGACGGAAGAGCTTACTGCGCTAACCCGGCTTCAAGGAAGGTTTCGCGAGTGTAGCATCATGTGCTTCACGGAGACGTGGCTGAGTGAACTTTCTCCCGACTCACATGTCACACTGGACGGATTTCAACTGGTACGGGCGGACAGTAAAACCACGGAGTGCGGTAAGAAGAAGAAGGGAGGAGGGGTTGTGTTCGATAATGAGAGATGGTGCCACCCTGGACACATCAGTGTCAAGGAACAACTCTGCACTAGAGACTTGGAGCTGCTAGCGGTTAGCATGCGGCCATACTATCTCCCAAGAGAGTTTTCACATGTCATTGCGGTGACTGTATCCCCCCCTCGGCCGTCGCCTCTGCAGCCACAGACCAGATCCATAGTGTTGTCTCTCAACTCCTAAACCAGCAACCCCATTCCCTCCTCCTCATCTCTGGGGACTTCAACCACACGTCCCTGTCCTCTGCTAATCCTACCTTCACCCAGTATGTGGATTGTCACACCAGGGACAATACAACTTTGGACTTGTTGTATGCTAATATCAGAAATGCATACACCTCATCCCCCCTCCCCCTGCTGGGACGCTCAGATCACAACGTCCTTCATTCTAGCAGCTGTCAGACTCCACAACTCCTGCTCTTCCTGACTATGTGCAAACTTGCACTTTTTCATGTACATATCGTGTGTATTGTGTATATTGTATTTATTAGTGTATATTTGGTATATTTTTGTTGTATATTTCCATAGATGTTTATTCTATAGATGTTTATTTTCTGCTGTGGTAAATTAATTTCCCAGTTGTGGGATAAATAAAGTTAATCTAATCTAATGTAATCCAAAAATCCAATCGAAATAAATATAGCATTTAAAAACTTTTACAGATCTGAGTATGCTATTAGTAATGATATCCAAACTGAATTTTTTTTTATTTTTTTTATATATATATATGTTTTGGGCTTTTTATGCCTTTATTTGACAGGACAGTAGAGAGACAGGAAATGGGGAGGCAGAGAGGGGGAATGACATGCAGCAAAGGCCGTCCGATGCGGGACTCAAACCGGGGCCGACTGCAGCAAGGACTGTAGCCTCCACACATGGGGCGCCCGCCTAAACCACCACGCCACACGACGCCCCGCAAACTGAATTTTTAAACAAACAAATCCCAAGATTTCCGAGGAAAATAACAAAAATCTGGATAAGTCACTATATATATCTGAGGTATCAGAATCTATAGGTGCATTGCAGGTTGTAAAAAGAGCAGGCCCAGATTGCCTCCCAATTGACTTATATAAACATTTTAAAGATAAATTGATCATTTATGAGACTTACTTGGAATCTTGTAATAATAATAATAATCTATCCACTTCAGTGAGAGAGGCTTTGATTACCCTGCTTCCAAAACCAGGCAAAACTAATACTAAATGTGAGAATATGCATCCTATCAGTCTAATAAATACAGACACCAAAATCTTGGCAAAAAGGCTGGAGGGTTGTGGCAGTGGATCAAATTGAGTTTATAAGGGATTCAGGGCTTAAAGTAAAAAACAAAAAATCCTTAGCCTGAAATGTTGAGGTTGGTGGGGGTCAACAGCTCTAAAGTGCAAGCAATTTTGCTAAAAATGTCTGGATAATTATAATTTGGAAAAAAGAAAGATTTGCACATGTGCAATATGTGCTTTGGGCCATTTTTCTCTATTCTCTATAAAAGTATGTGCAATGTAAAAGACAACTGTAAACAATACTGCAATACTATGGCAATGTTTAAGTGCTTCCTTCTGAAAAACAGATAATAATGAAATAAATAAATATTGAAGATAAAAAAATACAGAAACACTGAAGTGCTTAAAAACTGGTAAACTGAAGCTTAAAGTGAAATCAAGAAAGCCACTATCACTTATTTCTTCATTCTTTTGGGTTGTAAACAAATAAATTGTGAAGGACAGATCTTGTTCAGCAATGAACGTGCACACATGTATTTTTTGATTGTCGACAAGGTCAGTCATTGATGAGTGTCAACCATAACTGTCGCTCCCGGTAACGTAGTTGTATGTTGGAGTGTGTGGACGGTTCAGTGTCTGGTTAGGTTCAGAGCGAGAGCTACGTTCCTCTCATACCATACGACGTGTCACTACTAGGTTGCAGTCTAGCTGCAATAACAATTGGAAGATGGCAACAAGCTCAGGCACACAACTTGGTCCAGTTGCAGCACCTTGGATGTCGAAAAAGAAAAAACCCTTAGATTATGGTATAGAATATTTTGCTTTCGAGGTGGATGATGAGAGGTTGATTATAGACCCGCAAAAGCCTGTTTGTAAACGGGAAAGTTGAAAGTTGAAATGCTGTGCAATTAAAATTTTACTGCTTATATTTTAGCAAAGTATTGTTTGCTTTAAATACTTGAAGGCTACATGCCACTGTTCTTTTTTGCTATGTCAACAGTTGTTTCATTTTATTATTATTCTATTTAATTTTTTTGTCTCAGGGCACTATAGCTGAAAAGCTGTGCAATAAAAAGTAGATTGTTTATATTTTAGCACAGTATTGTTTATTTTAAATTCTAGGCCAAATGCCACTTCTCTTTGTTTTTTGTTTTTTTTCTTTGTATTTTTCAATAAAGGAGTGAAAGAGAAAGTACATGGAATTTATTGTGTGTGTGTTTTTTTTGTTTGTTTTTTTTAACCGTGGTTTTGAAATATCGTGGAATTTCACTGGTATTGGTACCGACAAAAAAATTTCTGATATCGTTACATTCCTATCTGTAAGACTGTTGACAGGACACCTCCAGCTGTAAACACAGTCAATTATTAATGTAAATACAGTCAATTATTAATCTTTGTATTGCATATTTTTAAGCCATGCACTTTTAATCTTTGTAAAAACTTTCCAAAGCACAGACAAATCCCTGAATGACGGGATTTCTGAATGACGTCACAGCTGTGTATGTGCACTCTTCGCGCGGTTGAGCTGTGTCTTGGGAATGAGGATGCTTGATAGGTTTATGCGAACGCCGTATGGATGTACAAAAGTTAGATGGAAAACTGAATTAATGACATAAAGGTGAGTCTTTGTTTTTGTAGTGTATTATCCACTTCATTTCTTTTTATCTTAATAGTCTAAATTGTTGCATGTTCTTCCTTTATGTATGTTGTACCCCAGAGTTTAAGAAGGGTTTCAACTAAGACTTTGTCAAAGGTTTCCTTGAACCATCCATTATAAGTTGAGGTTAAGAAACGTGCATTAAGGGGAAAAACTGTTTATACATCGGTTTTCTGTTAAATACGATACGAGAGACTCAGGATATGGGGGTCTCTGTTGACCCAAAAAGGTAAAAGACCAAAGGTCACATATGTAATCAATCTTTGGGTGAAGGCTCCTTCTATTTGAAAGGGCAAACCCCAAAGGAGGGTTGAAACATATAAATATAGGGGTTTGTGAGACAGTAGAGAGGAGATCTCACATTGGCAGAGATGCTCCAGGATTCTGCATTTTTGACACTGTTTCTTTCTTGTAAATAAACTTATTTTTGACTACAAGTAAAGACAGATCACTTCTTCACATCAACACCTCAAGATACCACAATTTTGGCATCACGAACTTGGACGTGTTTGTGGCCTGTCCAGCGTCAGCAGGCGGCTCCAACGGACAAACTCCCGCATCAATCGACGCTTCTTTAAAGGGTGAGTTTTTCACAATATTGTGCGCTGGTTTGCTCGATTAGAGCTGCTGCTGTAGGGTCGCTGGTAGGCTACACCGTTTAAAAGAATCTTTGTAGGGTTTTTATAGTGCTGGTATGAGTAGCTGTCTACCGTTCTAAATCTTTCTAAATTTGGGGTTTTTATTTGCGTTGCTGGGAACGCAAAAAGGGGGAAGTAGAGGAAAAGGGCAGACTAAAGGAAATAAGTTTGTTCTAATAAGTCTGCTAGAATTAGTCTGCTGAAAACGGAAAAGAATATACCTACTGAGTTAGAGGAAAAGGCAGGCTATAAGGAAAAAGTCTGCTGAAAAAGGTAAATGAATATACCTACTGAGTTAGAGGAAAAGGCAGGCTATAAGGAATAAGTCTGCTCAAAAAGGAAAATGAATATACCTACTGAGTTAGAGGAAAAGGCAGGCTATGAGGAAAAAGTCTGCTGAAAAAGGAAAATGAATATACCTACTGAGTTAGAGGAAATGGCAGGCTAAAGGAATAAGTCTGCCGAAAAAGAAAGGAATAAGGAAAAGAATAAGAGTTAAGGAAGCCACTAATTTGGATGAAAGCCCTCAGGGAGGCGGTTTTAGATCGGCCAAAAAAACTGTTATTTTCTAGGTAGAATTTCAGGTCAGTCCTCAAAAAGGGGGGCTGGAGAAGCAGATTACTTCAGTTAGAAAGTGCCCACTCTTACGATGACCGACGGGTCAGGTATGATGCTGCTTGTATTGAAAGTGCTGTCTTTCTCAGGTAGCAGAAATTTAGATTAAAAGAGATAAGGGGGCGGCAAAAGCATGCTTATTTAGGACAGTATAAATAAGTCGACTTTCGAATAGATTGTTGTTTGTGTTTTATTCTTTGTTTTATTGTGTGTATACAAGTTAATGTCAGTGTATTGATAAGTTGGAGAGGGATTCTCCCCCTCCCTTTTTTTCTCTGTGCTTTCTGCCTCTCTGCAAAGAGAGACTTTAAGCACTATATGTCGGTTGTTTATCTGTATATGATAGATCTTATGTTGAGTAAAGCATAAGAGGTAATAGAATTTGAGAACAGGAGATTAGATTAAATGATAATGATAAATACTTGCCTGTAAACATTAGTGTATTAAGTATATAAGAAAGTGTAAATACCCTTTCTCTCAATTCATGAGCCTGTTTAAGGACGTTTTATAATTTCATGAGCCTGTTTAAGGACGTTTTATAACTTCATGAGCCTGTTTAAGGATGTTTTAAAATTCCATGAGCCTTAAAGAAAAGGACTTTTTGATAAATATATGAGCTTTTTTGGAGACTTTTTTGTAAAATTCTATGAGCTCCTGTTTGAGAGACTTTTGAAAAATAAATTTGTTAATAGAATGAGCCCCAGAAAGACTAGATATGTAAGAGAGATTCTTTGATAAAATCTGAGAAAGTATTCATTAAATGATAAATTTATATAATAATGATTCTCTAAGATAGAGGAAGGGAGACTTAGGGTTTGTTAGATTGAAATTTTAGAATACTAGACCAGGGTCTAGAAAATATATTAGTCAAATACTAGTGACTAGTAGTATTCACTAGCCCTCTGGGAATAAATAAGTAAAATGTTTGCTCTCTTCCGAGTTTGTGCTGTCGGGAGGAACCAAAAGGTCAAGGGGTGAGTCTGGAGTCAAGAGGACATGTGGTCTGCATCACATGGATTGAGGCTGCAACGCTTGTATCTGAATCCAGTAGAAATAAGGCCAGTACGATTTTATCCACAAACTGCTGCTGACAAATGTATTTGTACCTTTGTGCATACATCCATACTTGATAGTACATTTGTCTACCATATCTATTTACATATATTATATATGTGTGTTGTAGTTGGAGGGAGCTTGGCAACCGACTGATCATCTGATTAGAAAAAGAATTTGCACTTGGCTTATATGTAAATCTTGGATGTTGGTGAATCTTGCGTGTGGACTTGCTGTTGTAGATATCTACCCATAGTACTTTCTTTGGCTCTTTTGAGGGTGGTAACTTCATTCATCTGTTTTTGTTGGCTGTGGCTTAGAAAAATTAAATAAATAAATAAATTAGAGAAAATATATAAAATATCACAATGTCAAAAATTCCAAAAGTCATTACTCCCGTTGAGGCTGTTCAGAAGAACAATCCTCTAATTAAAGGTGTAGCAGAGATGTCTAAAAAATGGTCTAAGTACTGGTCAATTGATCAACCATGGCCAGTGGTAGGGACCTTTAATCCAGACTTGATCAAAACAATGCAGGTGCTCGTGTCTACATATCATGTAACAGGGCAGAAAGGGAAAAAGGGGGAGAAAGGTAAACAAAAGAAACAAATGGAACTTGCCATGCTCCAGTTGTTTGAACAAGAGGGACAGAAATGGGGGAGGCTATGAAGGAACAGGGAGAAAAAGTTGAAGAGAAAACGGAAAAGTTGTGGGCAGAAATTGATTGGCCTTTTTCACATACAGCTCCAATACAAAAGCCCCCACCTTATGAGAAGGAGGTGGAGCTTAGGGAGTTTTATTCTCAGCTTCCACTAATGAGTCAGGAAGGTAGGTATAGTATTAGAGATGATGACGATCAAGTGATAGAAGGAGGACAGGCAGAGACAACGATCAAGATGTACCCAATGACTAAGAGTAAAAAGAAAACGTTACATGTTGGCTCTAAGGGAAAGTTAAGATCTAAGGGAAAGGATTCAGATGAAGATCTGAGTGACTTTGAAAAAGCTATAGGAGGATATGGCCAGACAGTCAGGCGACTCCTGGCTAGAGCAGTTAAAAAGGGAGCCAAAGAGGGTGAAAAAAAGCAGGTTAGAGAGGGAAAGAAGAAGCAGGTTAAAGATGATAGTAGTATGATATTAATGTAGACATTCAACGATGTCTTACAAAACTGGATGCATGCCCTTCACCATATAGTAAACAAAAATTAGAAGAGCAACTACAGCAGCTGGAAATAAAAAAGAAAGAGCTGAAGAAAAAAAGATTCAAAGAAATCAGAAAAGGAAGTAGAAGGCTATTTTCTGCGTTCAAAAACAAAACATAAATCTGATAAAATGCTTCCAGTGATAATCCGTGGCCAGAATTTTGAATATAAACCTTGGCAGAACACGGATATGACGGACACCCTTGAGAAATTACCTATTCTCCAAAACGGAGCACATCCGTGGATCTCAAAGTTAGAAGAAATTATGTTGGGGACACAACTTGCCATGGGAGACATTAAGAGACTCCTAGCAAACATCTTAGGGGTACCAGCTATGGAGGAAATCCTCCAGAGAGCAGGACTCAACCGATTTGTGGCGACCTCTGTAAATGACTCTGAGCTGTTTGCAGCAAATAGAGGTCGAATGTGGAGGTCTTTAAGAGACACCTTTCACACAAATGTGCACCCTGACAATGTCCTCATTGAACCACTGTGACAAGATGGAAATCCAAGAGCTTATGTTTCAAGGGCTCTTCAAACATGGAGAAATATTACAGGTAATGATCCAGATGAACGTCAAATGGAACAATCAATTCTGCGAAGTAAAATACAGAAGGGGCTACCCCTCCCAGTGTGGAGCAAGCTGGCAGAAGAAGTTGGTCTTGGGAGTATGACAAAGGGGGTTTACACTGGCCATATAGCTCATCAAGTTGAGCTATATAGAAAAAAGGAACATGACCCTCAGAAAACTTAACCAAATTCAACTGATAGATAACAAAAAGAAAGAGAAGAAACAAGCTCTACTCATACAGAATCAGATTGAACCAAATCAATTTGCACCACAACCACAGCCACAAATACAGCCACAGCTACAGCCGAATCAATTTCAAATACAGCAGCCTTGTTCAGTAGTTCCTGTTGCATTCAACCCACAGCCAGTTTATGGACAACAGCAAGCATGGAGAGGAAGGGGAAGAGGAAATTTTGGAAGGACGAGGAAATTTTAATCCAAACTTCCAACAAAATTTAGAAGTATGTTATAACTGTGGGCAGCCTGGCCATTTTGCTAAGGAATGTAATAGACTGTGAGGAAATCTGAGAGGGAACCCGAGAGGAGGATTCAGTGGTCAGCCAATGATGGCTTGGGGACCGGCAAACCCTTTTAGGGGTCTGGAGCTGGGATTCTAGGGGTGCCCAGAAAACCTGAAAGTGGGGTGTCAGCTGGTAGTATCAGGGCCGGAGCAAGATTCAAAAATAGTAGTGAAAGTGAATGATAGACCATTGGAAGTGATGGTAGATAGCGGAGCAGCTTTCACTTGTATTAAGCCTGAAGATGCTATGCACCTCCCCATGTCTGGTCAATTAATATGGACAATCGGGTTTGAGGGAATAAAACAGCTGATACCTCTTACAGAACCAATTGAGCTCCGTTACAAAAATCAAAAAACTACAATGCTTATACTTGTATCAGAGCACACACCAATTGCACTCTTGGGAAGAGATGCTTTATGTAAATTAAATTGTACAATAAAGTGTACATCAGACGGTTGTTTGATAGAAACGCCAAATGATACTGCTCGGCAGTTATTGATGACAACAGAAGTTGAAGCCTCTTCAGTGTTTTGGACTGGAAAAATTAGTGCTGAATTTTTAGAACCTGTCAAGTTGTGGGAGAAGTTCATTGTGGCAAACATGCCTGATGCAAAGCTTCCAGAAAATCCGCTGCATTGTACATTGAAATATTTTAAGAATGCCACCCAATCAAATTCTGCAGATTGGTTGAATCATCAACCAAAGAAAGTTGAACTCACTTCAGGTTGCATAATCCTGGGGCCACAAGGAGCAGCCATGATGGTTGACATGAATGATTATGTGAGTAGAGAACATGCCATCAGAGAGAGTGTGCCGCATGTGACTTTGTATGTGTCTGAGGAATTTGAGCAGAAGCATATAGGAGAAATGATGGTGGAAGCAGGGGAAGCTGAGTTTGTGCCAATAGATGAAAATCTATCTATTTGGAGGAGTGAAGATCAGCGATTTCTTAAAATTATGATTTCTGCTCAAGGATATGGGCAACCTTAGGCTGTTCGAATGACACGTGAGGTTATTTGTAATGCTAAAATGGACACAGGAAGGCCTTTTGGCCTTTGAAACGGTTAAACAAAGATTACAGGAGGCTCCAGCACTAGCACTTCCAGATTATTCTAAGAACTTTCTGCTGTATGTGTCTACCTTGACTGGAGGTAAATATGCATGCGCAGTTCTTTTTCAGCCAACAGGTACAGGAATGAGTCCTCAACCCCTTTCATACTACTCCACTGCCTATTCTGAAGTTGAGCTAGGACTGCCCCTGTGCTACAGAGCAATGGTTTGAATTTCTCTGATGTATGATAAAGCATCATCTGTTACGATGAGATACCCAGTAACAATTCTTACTCACCACAGCCTCAGAAATCTTGAAAACTATGGCAAGTATACGTTAACGATGCCGAGGCTTAGGGATTATCATAGGCTATTAGAGCAGGAAGATGTTACGGTGGCAAGATGTGTTACAGTAAACCTGGCTGAAAATTTGCCAACTGCAGAGGATGGAGAACCACATGATTGTATTAAGGAAGCAGAAAAATACTCAAGGCTGAGGTCAGATTTGCTGAGGGTCCTGGATCATCGTCTCTCTTGTTCCCCATGCCGTCATTGTGTGTTCAGTATACAGTATGCTAAATGTTCAATGGCATTCATTATCATTAAAATAAAATCTTAAAAAATTGTAAATCAATTTCATATTAAAAATGCTCAAAAAACAGATCAAACTAAATATTTTTGTCCAATTATGAATTTTTGTTTTGAATTGAAAGTGATTTTAAGCTCTAAAGCTTTTAACTGAAACACTGTCAACACGAATTTTCTGTGATATTAACAATTGTAGGTTTAATGCCATCTTACTATTCAGAACATTATCTTCATTGTTTGTTGTTGTTGTCATTTGTATAAATGAATGATTTCAAGCCCCGAGCAAGTCCTGTAGAAGTCTTATTACTCCTCCATGAAGTCCACTAGCATAGCATTTATGAACGCCCAGCGCCACATCCAGAACATTGTTTGCTCGATCTCATAGCCCAGAGGCACGATGGGAGTGACATGGAAGTAACCAGGAAGCCTGAAACTTTTTCAGTCTATGCGCCGAGCGAGCAATTTCTATAGAAATGAACGGGCACCATTTTTGGATCCAGTATCCAGTTCTTATAATACATCCATGGTCCCCACACACACAACCCAAACACACACACACACACACACACACACACACACACACCTGTATATACTTTAGATTGGATATCTTGTGTTTTACTTTGTTACATTGTAAATAAATGTCTTTAAGTATAACTACTATTGGGTTTAATGTTGCACAAGTGTGAACATTGCCAGCTTCTACTCAGTAGAACTTTGATCCTTCAACTTTTACTTACTGTTGATTTGTACATTTTGGCTATAGTTATCAATTTAAGTATTTATTAGAGTTCCAGATTAATATTAATAATTTGAGCCTGAATCAATATTGGCTATTCTGCCCCTGAAGACTTTAATTAATTTGACGTTATCATTTGATATCAATATTTTTAATATTAATATCTTCCTCATTTATGACAATAAATTGATAAACAACCGAAGGTCCAACATATTTTCACTATAACAATCAACAACCAACAGTACAAACATCTGTTCCTGCTGTTCCCTTATTTACATCTTAACTTACAAAAGTATGTATCAGATCATGTAAAGAATGTTTTGCACTAACTTTTCCATGGCGGACTGGAAGGCATGAGAGCTGGGGGAATGCCTGTAGATCGGCTGGTCTTCGGGATCCATGATGGACACCTCACTGAGAACACAGTCCCTGGTATGCATGATGAATCTGCATGTTTGGGGAATTTCGATCTCTACCTACAGATATGTGACAGAGACACAGGGTTAATGGAGAGGGAGCTCAAATAAGAACATTCTGTTATCAAGTGAACTTCGTCAGTGGACACATAACAGTCATGTACCTGACAAGAAACTTTGGGGCCATTCCCCAGGTTGGCAGTGCCCACCATACCATTTCTGGTTTCTGTGGTATACTGGTACACATACTTCTTATAGGCCTTGAATTTGGATGCCACTGCAAGAAGAAAATTATAACATGGTTATATTGACTCTCTCTATAAACAGAGCAAAACCTTTTCTCTGACCCATGATGGATTATACAAGCTTCCTGACTCTAAGATCTTTGTCACTTTCGTACAATTCTCTAAATGCTGATTAAATCATTTCAAGCTAACTGCCCTTAAAGGTGAGGTCATATTACTGTAAACCTTTAGGAATGCTCTGTTCCACATCATCACTTTGGCAGCAGACCTTTGGACCCAGTTGCAGCTAAATCATGTTCTCATCAGTGAACAGCAGCTATTGTACTTAATCATAAACAAGCAAGAGTTCATCAGCTTCTGCTGCAATCTCCAGAAAACAGGTACTGTGTTCATCAGTTTAGCACAGCCACCATCGATCTGTGACAGGTCAATGTATCTGTTTGCAACAACGTATCTTTACCCTCTTCTATCTATCCTATGTACACACACACTCAGCTTTTACCAAGTACACACAGTGTCAAAACCCTTGTTGTAACTCACAAAGTCCAGATTTTATTTATCATTTTATATTTGGAAACAAAAAAAAAAAAGAAAGAAAAAAAAACAGACTACTAATAGACTACTAATAAAAAAACCTGATTTTGAGTTGTTGGGTTTTGTTAAATAAGACATCAACTTACACAGACATGCTGAAGTTTGTTCATTAGTGTCAGTGCCATCCTCTGAAAAACAAAAAGACTGGAAGATCATATATATATAAGGTCAATATAAATTATTTATTAAAAAGCAAAAAACTATGTGATTGCCTTTAGAAGTTTTGAGTGTTCCTGCTATGGCATTATAATTACATTACTTTCCCCTTTATTTTCTATTTTTTCCCCCAGTGTCTTTTGCTGTTATTCTTTGCTGTTTGTCTCTTACTGAATGAATGCTGATGGACAGTTTTATAACACATTTAATGGAAATATGATTGCTAAACTGAAAACTGAGCAATACCTGAGTCATTATAATGTGGCATGCTGTTCTATAAAATACATTTGCACAAATATCTATAAATGTTCACACACAATGTATGCTCTGTACACACAAACTTTGACATTTAATATTTTCTTTTTTATATTGTTGACTCGATTCAAAAATTGAGTCAAACATATTTGTAATGAACTTAAAACATCCAGTAAATATAGACATAACTAATATCTGATCATTTCCTCTGACAAATTTTGACTCATCAGAGAAGGAAAAGAAGTTATTATTTTTATCATTAATGATGGCTCTGTTATATTTACTTGCCCCTGTAAGCCATGTTAGTGAGCCAAAATGCAGAACTGCAAAACCCTAGAACTATCACACCTTTTAAAAATGGAAGATGTTTTTTTTCAAACCAAAATAGTTCAGAATACTAATGGAACAGTATACGTGTGTAATTAGTTAAACTACAAAGGCACTTAGAGAGCACAGATCTCCACCATGGCCAATGTCAAATGACCAGACTCATTCAAGATTCAAAATCATAGTAAATGATCTGGATCTGACCCCAAATTGAATGGGGCCTTCCCTGGCCCATGCCCCATCCTTCCACCAAGTTTGGTGCAAATCAGTAGACATTTTGCATAACGTTGCTGACAAATAAACAAACCAATAAACACACAGAGGTGAAAATATTCCATTTTCATTCAGGCTCCTGGTATTATTCATACTGGCTCATTTTCACACTGTCATGGCTCACTAGCAGAACAGCATGCGACAGAGTTATGCTTATTGTTATCAGTAACACACTTATTATATATATATATATATATATATATATATATATACTCTAAATGACAAACAATTTAAAAAAAATGCTTTTAAGACTCAAATTTTATCCTAATACTTTGAATCAAAATGGATTCCTACTTACGAGCCAATGTGTAGCTGCTCAGCAGCAGTAACAGACACAGCTTCCTATAACCCATCATGGGCCATAAAAAATAGTTTTCTCTTTTCTTTAGCACTCTCAGTCTTGACTAATACAAAAACACCTTAAACCAAATCTTTTATAAAGGCCCTCCCTGTCCCTCAGGGAGGGACAAGGAGGCCCTGCTGAGTACCTGAGGTACACAAACACAGAAAAGCCTGGGAGGTTGTCCCAAAGTTCAAATTCTGATTGGAGGGCAGAAAGAGAACTAATCAATACCATAAAAGGCAGCACAGCTTTCCTTAGGGTCTGTATTAGGTTCACATCTCATATTAAGACCAAATAGTACAAGAAAGAAGGAATAATTTAAAACATTGCACTTTTTATAGTGATCTTAAACTTGCACATCATAAGTATGGTATTATCACATTAATAAATTCACATACTGGGGTTCTTTTGTGTACTTTAGTTTTACATTAACAGAAACAACAAAAGGGCAGCCTCATGACCTACATTCAAAACACAGGAGTGGAAATTGATTAGAAGTCATCTGCCTGAACAACGATAGTTGTATGTTATGTTATGCTTGTTTTCCTCTTGAATGACAAACATATACATGCATAGTTAATAAACAATAGGAACGCATGTTCTTATTCTGTCTTTGAATGCAACTAGAGCTAATTGTTTGAGTTATGCGCTTTTAGTCATTGCAAAACAAACAAATATTTGCTCCTCTTCCCATTCACTTCTATTAAAGCCTAAACGATAAACATACACAAGCATATGTTCCCTGTTTCAGTGCAATCTCCATCCAGCTCTGGCAGAATTGCAGGTCAGAGTTCATCCTTTTGTTCTGAGCAAATGTGTTCAGTCAGCCAATAGTAACCTGGCTGTTTGATGTTTGGAAATTAAGATATTATTCCATCATTTTTCCACATCATTTACAGGACATTATCACACACCCGAGTACAAACTGTAGCATCACTCTTATACATTGTTAAAGTTGTAGTTGCTCTGATGAATATCTTATTTTTTACATGATATCACAAATGTGACATCACATCCTTTTTTTCGGCAGAGTGCAAGGCAAATGAATTGCATGGAAATGTAAGGTAAGAAAATTCATATTCATATTCATATTTTAATATCTAATTATCTGTGCAAGTGGAAATTCAGGCTTTCTCACAAACCTCTATAATTCACGGAGGAAATTTTTATATGGAAAGCAAAGATAGAGTCCAAACAACCATGCAGTTGGGCAAATGCTGAGAGGTGGACTAAGCCATGCACGCTATATACTAACACATCTTTGCCATAAAGCTCTCCAAAATGACTGAAAAATGTTTTGAGCAGTGTGTTTGCATAATTACAGGACAAAGAGCGCAACTGCGGCCTAACAAGTATGGACATACGGCTATAAAATAACATATTTGTTATCTACCTTAGAATCCAAATATGGTGCCAGAGCTACAGAACCCCTGTACAAGAGTAACTGTCCTAGTTCAGTTGCTTTCCATTGGTCTAGTTCTCTCACAGACCTTGGCTTCCTTGAAAACTCCACTGGTATATATGTGTGTGTCAGGTTTACACCACCTAAGACATTTAATACTGAAACACAGAAGAGAAAGACAAGGGCGTTATTTCTTACTCGCGAGGAGAACGGACAGAGATTTGCTCAGTTACAATCTCCAAACCCGCTCTGAGCAAACTCCACCGTCTCCTCTCTTTTTATTATCACACAAAGAATTCCAAACACTCCTCCAGCAGCAAGACATTGTTTATCTCAAAGGCCTGAAGGTCATACCAGTGTAACATAAAGTATGTCAAAGGTAATACAACGAATAACATAATACAATGAGTGATCATAATCAATGAACATAATGAATTAATATGATGTGTGAATATGATATGGGGTTGATTGTGATACATGGTATAAATGTTTATTTCATGGTATAGAAGTAGAACAGACTGATCCCAGTCTGTTCTGTACAACGCTCGTGTCCGCCTGTGGTCCTCTCCATCACCTGCATCCTGTAAGACACTTCATTCTGAAAACAACTACATATATAGTTAGGGTAGTAAAACATGTTAAAGACACGTTTACGTTACACACATACTAACTTCAATAAATCAGAGCAAGTTCATGTTAAGGGCAAGGTACAGACTAACCACATATATGATCTAAACAGCAAGGCAGAAAAGTTCATTTATCAAATATGAGATAACTATATATATATACAATTATTCCAACAGTGTGCATCTGAATTAGACTTTGAGAAATCATCTCAAGATTGGAGGACAAGCAAAATTTCAAAGGGCCCCTCAAGTCACATATTTAACAGTCTACAAGTGACACCTAAACATGCAAGGTACATGTAATCTAGAAGAAATCTAGTTACCACGCCCCATCTAAACCAGAAAATCCATGTCATCCATCATCGTGATGGTCCTCATCACCTCCACAGCTGTTTTAATTCATGGGTAAAGTCTCTCAAAAATTCATCAGGGGCATTTGGTTTTTTTGTACCACAAAAAAAGCCAGTAACAACAGATTCTTTCATTGGGACACATAGCAAAAGTCCTAAAATCGGCCATAACTGTACATTTGTGCTCTTGAACAATGTCAAGCCATCAATATTTATCTGTAATCTAAAAGTAAAGCAATCTGCAACATTCTCGATTAGTTGGGTCAGGGTTTTTGCTGTCTGGATATCTCTGAATGATACGAACCACCATATTTTTTGTTGGATTTTATATTCAGTGTTTGTTTTAAGGATGGTTTGAGCATCCTTGGGCAGTTCTGGGTGGTAGACGCTTAACAAACTAAGGAGGGCTGTGAGGGCTACTAATGAAATAATGAACTTTACAGACCAGTTGGCTCGGCTTTCAACAAGGCTGATTGGCTGATCAACAAACTCAGACTCCGATGCAGAGTCAGACTCAGAAACATTTGGTCTTTCAGCCACTCTTCCACTGTCATCTGTGCAAAGGGCATCTAAATGGTGAGCTGTCTGAGAGAGTCTGCAGTCATTGCGGCTTTCTATGTCATTGGTAGTGGAATGTATGTCATCTTTGTTTGTTTGCTCTGAGTTTAACAGAAAACTTTCTGCAATATCATTCAGTTGTTTTTCTAGAGCAATGCAAGCTCTCCGTCTCACTCCAGAACTTGTTAACAGAGGTTCGCTCCTTTTCATGGTCTCTAAAAAAAATTACTCACACATACACAAAAAAAAAGCTTACAGTGCTTCATATAGATTTTAAATGAGCAGAATAATGTGAAAAAAAATCACTGTGAAGTGTGAAGTAAAAAGTTTTGGTAAAGTACCTGCATATTCCACTAAGTTACAAAATAAAAATAAAAACTAGAAATGTCATGACATTTACCACCACTTTGTTAGGGCTGCTCAATTACTGATTAAACTGAGTCACCTTCTCTTAAAATGAAAATTGAGGTGACAATTCTCTCTCGATTCTTGAACAATTTATTCACTTTTGTTTGTTATCTATTATAATTTCACTGCATATCTTCCTTATAACAGATGCCATCTACCTGAAGGAGCAGAGCCGGCTCTTTTTCCTCAGGAAGCTCAGGTCCTTTGAAATCTGCAGTAAAATGCTGCACATGTTTTATCAGTCAGTGGTGACCAGTGTACTCTTTAATACTGCAGTCTGCTGGGGCAGCAGCATGTCAGAAATGAACACAAAGACACTGGACAAGCTGGTCAAAAAGGCTGGGTCTGTGCTTGGCAGGACTCAGAACTCACTCAGGACAATTGTGGAGAGACACATGCAATGTAAGATGGAGGCTATCTTGGACAATAACAACAATCCTCTCCACAACATTCTGGCAGGACAGAGCAGCTACAGGTGAAGCAAACGTCTCATCTCACTGCGCTGCAGAACAGAGAGGTTCAGGAGATACTTTGTTCCCACTCCGTACAGGCTATACAACACCTCAGCCAAAGGAAGTGGACTAATCTAATTATTATTGTTTATTTATAATCAACTGTTATTATTATTATTATTATTATTACTATTATTATCAACAATGAGCTAATGGACACATGAATTTCCCTTAGGAGATAAATAAAGTATCTATCTATCACCCCTGACCAGGTACCTTTTTGGGGGTCAATCAGTTACCCTGGAACTAAATTTAATCCCTGGTTCCTGCAGCCAAAACATGCATAATTCCTCAAAAGGTTCCTGTTTCCTGCTGTAGTATTAACACCATAATTTAGAATTTGCTCTCGTTGAAAGGGGGCACCAATACTCTGGGTGGACAACAATGAATTACTTCATTGATAAATTTATCAATCTCATATCAGAAGCCATGACTTCTCGATTCAACGGATCGTCAGTCTCTAGAAAATAACATGGCAACAACTGGGTGTAAATAAAGAAGTGTGTAGCGTACATACGTGGCCTGGCATCAGTCACAAGCCATTAAGGAAGTTCATTATAAGGACATGCAGAGTACTGACCCACAATTGACACTTTGCGACTCTTCCCACCATCAAACTATCAAATTGATACGAAACAGAGACCATGGACCCTTATCTCACAAACAGACCATGCTTTCAGCATGTCCAAACGACACAGAACCAGACCAAAGGTCAAAGGGTCAGCTCCAGAGGATCAACCAATGGACACCAGACAACTGGAGAATATAGGCAAAATCTCCAGTTTGTAACAATAAGACTTTGTCTTAAGATATTTGATTGTTTCTTGTATAGGACAAGTAACAACAAAAGGACTGATTAACACTAAGGTGTGAATCCTGGCCTGTCTGTGCCATGCATGAACACACACACACACACACACACACACACGCACACACACCCCAACCTCCCTTCCTCTGTCCCTCTCTAGATAAGAGTCATAAACTACAACCCACATTCCAATCCTGGGTAGTGACCAGCAGAACTCTCTTCACAGACACAGATCTGTGGAAGAATGTAAAATTAAATATCTAACTGTTCTCTAACTCATGAGATGTTCCTATGTAATAGTTCAACCCCAAACTTCTATCCCATAGAATGTTGGAAATGTAACATGTAGATTTTAATACAATGTTCTTCATGTGACCATACTGTCAGCATCCTTCACACAAGGTAACACACTACATGACATCCAGAATGTCCATATTATTATTATTATTACAGTCGAAGAACTGCTGTGTAATCCATATGGATAGACCATTAGTTTTGGGAAATGTTTATATTGTTTTTTGATCAATTAACCACTTGTATCATAATTAATTCCAGGTTTGAAGGATGTAATATGAAATCAACACTCCTATTACTCCTCTCGGCTATTATTAGTGCAAGTAGTTTTATGTTATTTCATTTTGTGGTCATGGTGGAAGAAGGATGTGCAAGTTTATAAGTAAACTCTAGATTTAAATTATTCTAAAGTTCAGTGGAAAATTACTCTCTTCTCCAAGTGGAAACACAGGAGAAGATGGGTGGTGCCCATGAAACATGCGGCAGCCCCCAGGGGATTAAACAGTCGTGAACAATTCACACATTGCCTAAGTCAGGTCAGATGGTCAGAAGCCCCGAAAATCAGTTCAGAGTTCACAGTCCAGAAGAGAAAGAAAAGTCAGAGAAACCCAGATGACAAGAAGATGCAAGAAGCGAGAAACGATGCAGAAACTAGAAGCTGAGATCTTTGCTCAAAGCTCAGAGTCCCGGCTCAAAGCCCGGCTCTGTAGCCATGTAAACTCTTAGCTCTAAGCGGCTCGCCACAAACTCTCTTAGTCATTTTTGCACTTTTCGCGTCTTTTATTTTTCTTCGCCACAAGCTGCAAGTAACATGATTTTTGTCTACATGCGCGATCTTTTATTTTTATAAGCCAAGTCAAGACCAACTGAACCAAAGCAACAGAAGTGCCTCAGAGTAATTTTGTAACTTTTAATCATCATCAAGTTTTCCATTTTGAAGATTTTGACAACTTTAGAGTCATCTGGTCAATGCAGTCAAGTTGCTTGCAGGCAAGTTATCCAACCAAAGTGAAGAGCATTAGAGTTTATTCCGCATCAACCCGCAAGAGACACCAGCAGAGACACATCTGCACGACCGCCTGCAGAGAAGCCGACCAGAAATCAAGAGTGCCCAAAATAGAAAGTCTCCTGGCAGAATCCCTCATCGTGATAATGGGACACGGCCTCCAGGAGAATCCACCTAGATCCTGCGTCTCCAGGGTTACCACGGCAACCACAGCCACCTGGGTTCCAACCGAGGGTCTCCAGCTACAGCACAACTCACAGTAGGCCGGTCTTAACACTCTGCTCATGACTGGGTTGATGTCGAAATATAGCAATATTTAATCATCAAACCTAATTCGTAGATGTAGTATCATTAGCTGTATAGCCATAGTGTATAGCCATAACATATTCTCTCCCACCATTGCCAACTCATCACACTGCTCATTTCATTATTATTTTCATCTTTATGATTATTGCACCTTGCATTTACTCTGTAGATAGTACTTTAGTTAAATAAACTCCTTTATTTACACCCAGTTGTTGTCCTGTTGTATTCTTTTGACGTAGAGACTGGAGATCCATTGAATTGAGAAGTCATGGCTTCCGATATGAGATTGATAAATTTGGCAATGAAGTAATTCATTGTTGTCCTCCTAGAGGACTGGTGCCCCATTTCAACAAGAGTAAATCCTAAAATATGGCTTAACGCTACAAGTGTATTAACTAAACTACTATTTACAGAGTAAATGCAAGGTATAATAATCATAAAATGAAAATAATAGAGGACTTTCAGAGGACTTTCTGTCTCGGGCACTCTTGATTTCTGGTAGCTTTCTCTGCAGGCAGTCGTGGTTAGATGTGTTATCTGCTGGTGTCTCTTGCGGGTTGATGCTAAATAAATTCTAAGGCACTTCACTTTGGCTGGATAACATTAGAGGAGACTGGCGTTGATCAGATGACTCTACTGACTTTACTCAACTGTCAAAAATCTTCAAAAAGGAAAACTTGATAATAATTAAAAGTTACAAAATTACTCTGAGGCACTTCTGTTGTTTTGCTTCAGTAGGTCTTGACTTGGCTTATAAAGTTAAATTATTGCACATGTAGACAAAAAGGGAGACCTGTCAAGACACCATTACAGTAGTCAAGTCTACTGAAGATAAATGCATGGACAAGTTTTTCCAAATCCTGCTGGGACATAAGTCCTATAATTCTTGATATGTTCTTAAGGTGATAGTAGGCTGACTTTGTAATTGTCTTAATGCGGCTGTTGAAAGTCAGGTCTGAGTCCATGGTTACACCAAGATTTCTGGCTTGGTTTGTAGTTTTTAACATTATCGATTGGAGCTGAGTGCTGACATTGGCTCCAAAAACAATCACTTCAGTTTTGTCTTTGTTTAATTGAAGAAAATTCTGGCACATCCAATCATTGATTTGTTAAATGCAGTTACTCAGTGCTTGTATTGGACCATAGTCCCCTGGTGATATGGTTATGTAAATTTGTGTGTCATCTGCATAACTGTGGTACCATATTTTGTTGTTTTCCATAATCTGAGTTGGTGGGAGCATGAAGATATTGAACAGAAGAGGCCCCAGAATGGAGCCTTGGGGAACTCTGCATGTGATTTCTGTCTGCTCAAATGTGCAATTACCTAAGGACACAAAGAAATCCCTGTCCTTTAAGTAGGATTCAAACTGTAGAAGATCTGAGGCCATGCAGTTTGAAACAGTTTTGAAAAAGCCTGTAGGCAGAATATCAAGACAGCAAGAGGAGGATTTCAGATGTATAATGTCCTCCAGGTTTTTTGTGGATGCTCGGATGGAATTGTGTCATACTATTCAAATTGATCTTAACTGGACACAGGGACAAAACATATCCTGTACCAGATATGGAGGCACTGACTGCTTGTCTAATTTTCTGAATTTTTTCAGTCAAGAAGGAGGCAAATTCATTGCAGGCCCTGGTGGGTAGAAGTTCAGGGGCTACTGATACAGGAGGATTTGTGAGCCTGTTGACAGTACCAAAATAAGGCACATGCATTATTATTGTTTTTGGCAATGATATCAGAGAAAAAGGACTGCCTTGCATTTCTCAGTTCCAAATTATAAATGTGAAGTGTCTCTTTATAGATGTCATGATGAACCTGGATATTTGTTTTTCCCCACCTGCGTTCAGCTTTTCCACACTCTCTTTTTTCCATTCTGACCAGTGTGGCATTTCTCCATGGAGATCTTTTCTTATCAGACAACCTTCACCTTAGTGGGTGCAATGGCATCAATGACATTTGTAATTTTAGAACTGAAATTATCTATAAGCTCATTGACTGAGATCCAAGAGAGGTCCTTAGACTGAATCAGAAAGTAAAAGGCTACAGGGAAAGCTAACGCCCGCGCCTCAAACTCAGATTTTGGGTGACTGTGCTGTAGAAGATGTGCTATAAAAGATGTGCTGCTATGTGAAGACGAGAGGTTATCCAGATCTGTTCTCCAGTTGCACAATCGGTTGTTGGGGAGGTTTTTTGTCAGTTCTCCCTTTCACAGCTGTCCACGGCTGTGTCCTACTAAGAACATTGGTTGAAGAGAGGTGCTCTGCCTGGATGGTAATGCAGGCCAGCCAGTTGCATCACAAATCTCAGGGAGCTGGGCTCTGCCTGTTACACGTCCTCCCATTTCCCTGGGAAATGATTTACTCTTAGGCTTTGCTCCAAGATAATTCCAGGGAGGACTACCAGTTGTAGATTTATAATCCAGTTCACAGCTCTCGTGTGTCTTGGTAGTCTTGGTGGTGTTAATTAGCCATATGTTAGCATGCTCTTGTCCACTGTTTTGAGTCCATGGTAAGGTGGTGTCATTCCCACATAGTCCATTCACTTCCACGTTCACTTCTAACCAGTGAATCTTGGTTTCCAGCACTTCAATCTTCTGTTGAAGTCTGTGGTAGTCATCCATGGAGAATGGAGGCATCTTGCTGCTAATAACCTTTCCCTAAGTGCCACATTTCCAGTCACTGCAGTACAGGCTTGTGCTGCTGTTAGGCCTCACTCACGTAGTATTGTATATATACGATATGATATGTAATATCATAAAAATGTTGAAATATAGCAAATAGCCTACAATATCTACAAAAAATTAGTCCCAGTGATTTATAAGTACCCAGGAGCCGCTGCTCATACTTTATCTAAGAAGAAAAACAAGAATATCAGCAGAAAAAATGCAAACGGAGGCGGGAGCAAGCAGAAAAGTGTGTGCACTGAGATCAAGAGGAAGCCAGTCAGCCAGCGTTGAGTCCAGATCCATATATAACCAAACAGGACTCGCGCATTCGATTGATGAAGTATGCAGGACAACAGATAAAGTTCAACACGTCTAATTTATTAAAAGTATAGTCAAGCATATAAGTTTGAGATTGCTTACAGAGCTCTGGACCACCCTGCTCTCGTGTCGCGTGTCTAAGCAGCATGCAGTACTTTCTTGTTTCAGACATTCATTCTTATACACACATTCTCTGTGTAACAGGGTCACTCCGCCTCTTCTCTCCTCACACCACTCTGACCTGAACCTGCTATCTAAACATGTCATACTTGTACTTTCTTGTCTGTCCCTGTACGTCATTCTGCAATCTCAAACGGCAATCAGGGTCACAATGTTCAATGTTCACGTCACAATGTTCATAAACAATCATAATCATCAGTTTAAGGCTGATTTGCCTTTTAATACAGTGCATACAGTAGTAAACATAACATATCCCTTCAGTCCCCCTTTTGATCTCAGATCACTTCTGAGATCAATCAAAAAACACAGCTGAAAACACTTAATTCAAACTATCCGCCATGGGGGCGGCAACCTCCTCGTCCTCATCCTGTGGTGCTCCTAAGAGCAGCATCTGATAGGGCGGAGGCTGAGCAGCCTTCCCTTCAATTGTGGTGGTGATGAGTCTAATGCAAAGAGAATGGATACAGGGAACACAACAACAACCACACAAAACAAGCATACCAGTAGCAGCAATAATTGAGGAGACTACTGCGCCATTTGCCAAACCAACTGTCAAATATATCATTGAAAGGATAATTTATACCTGTTTGGGAGGCCATCTCGTCATTAAGAATTCAATACCTCCATAAGTGTTCAAGCATGTGTCGGGTGATGCTTTACCTTTTCTGTTGGAATATGATCTCTTTCGACGCACCTGTTCCTGGTCTCCGTGGTTTCCTGCACGTTCACATAAGAGCAAAGGTAACACAATAGAAAAAGCAATCACAGCGAGACCCACCAGGGTCCTCCAAGAACCAAACATTTTATTTGAACAATTTAATTAATGCAAAACCCAGATGTTGCTTGATTAGATGATTTCCCTTCTGTTCTTTCCCTAACCTTATGTATCTATGTGAGGTGTGCCTGCGCTCAACACAGAGAGCTTATGACCTTCTTTTATTCTTTAGCCTAACTTGCCCTTTTTTTTATAGCAAAGCTCTCGTCTCGTCTCGTCGTCTCCCGCTTATCCGGGTCGCGGGGGCAGCAGCCTCAGCTGAGAGGTCCAGACGGCCCTCTCCCAAAGCCACTTCCACCAGTTCCTCCGGGAGGATCCCGAGGCGTTCCAAGGCCAGCCGAGAGATATAATCCCTCCAGCGTGTCCTTGGTCGACCCCGGGGTCTCCTCCCGGTGGGACATGCCCGAAACACCTCCCCAGGGAGGCGTCCAGGAGGCATCCTCACTAGATGCCCGAACCACCTCAACTGGCTCCTCTCGATATGGAGGAGCAGCGGCTCTACTCCGAGTCCCTCCCAGATGACCGAGCTCCTCACCCTATCTCTAAGGCTGAGCCCGGCCACCCTGCGGAGGAAACTCATTTCGGCCGCTTGTACTCGCGATCTCGTTCTTTCGGTCATTACCCAAAGCTCATGACCATAGGTGAGGATCGGAACGTAGATCGACCGGAAAATTGAGAGCTTCGCCTTCCGGCTTAGCTCCCTCTTCCCCACAACGGGCCGATTCAGCGTCCGCATCACTGCTGACGCCGCCCCAATCCGCCTGTCGATCTCCCGCTCCATCCTACCCTCACTCGTGAACAAGATTCCGAGATACTTAAACTCCTCCACCTGAGGCAAAGCCTCCCCCCCGACCTGAAGCGGGCAATCCACCCGTTTCCGGCTGAGAACCATGGCCTCAGACTTGGAGGTGCTGATCTTCATCCCAGCCGTTTCACACTCGGCCGCGAACCGCCCAAGCGAGAGCTGAAGGTCGGCGCTCGATGAAGCTAGGAGGACCACATCATCCGCAAAAAGCAGAGACGAGATCCTCCCGCCACCGAAACCAAACCCGTCCACCACCCGGCTGCGCCTAGAAATTCTGTCCATAAAAGTTATCAACAGAACCGGTGACAAAGGGCAGCCCTGGCGGGGTCCAACCCTCACCGGGAACAGGTCCGACTTACTGCCGGCTACGCGAACCAGACTCACACTCCTTTGGTACAGGGATTTAATGGCCACTAACAAGGGGCCATCCACCCCATACTCCCGGAGCGTCCCCCACAGGGTGCCCCTGGGAACACGGTCGTAAGCCTTCTCCAAATCCACAAAACACATGTGGACTGGATTGGCAAAATCCCATGCTCCCTCCAGCACCCTAGCGAGGGTAAAGAGCTGGTCCACAGGTCCACGCCCAGGACGAAAACCACATTGCTCCTCCTCGATCTGAGGTTCAACTATCGATCGGACCCTCTTTTCCAGTACCCTGGCGTAGACCTTACCAGGGAGGCTGAGGAATTCCACGGTAGTTGGAACACACCATCTGGTCTCCCTTCTTAAAGATGGGGACCACCACCCCGGTTTGCCACTCCAAAGGCACCGCCCCCGATGTCCACGCAATGTTGCAGAGGCGTGTCAACCAAGACAGCCCTACAACATCCAGAGCCTTGAGATACCCAGGGCGGATCTCATATAGCAAAGCTGATTATATTATATGCTCATCTATTAACATATTTACATCACATGCTGTTAGGTTTTCTTTTACACTTGGCCCTGCCTGTAGCATCTTATACTGTGGTTTGTACCCTGCTGCTGCTTTTGCCACTCTGTCTGCCTCATTGTTGCCTTTTGCCACAAATGTGTCTGCTTTATCATCTCCTTTGCACTTGATCACTGATACCGCTTTGGGCAACATCAATACCTCTGCAAGGTTCTGCTTCTCTTTTTCATGTTTGATTGGGGAACCTGTCGTTGTTTTAAACCCTGCTCTTTTCCACTGACCAAGCTCCACATGTACAGCTCCTGCCACATAAGCTGAATCTGTGTAGATGTTGACCACTTTGCCCTCTGCCTGTTTCAGCCATCTGTGTACAAATTAAGACACTCTCTCTTCACATGCATGTGGTGTTCTTTCTGTGATGTTGTCGGCTATGTTGATGCCTTCATGTGAGTGTCTGATGTGTGCTGCCCCTAGAAGTTTTTCTAGCCTGCTCTGTCTGAGTAATGTCATTGTGAAAATGGCTGAGTTAACAAAAGCCACTATGCTGTGTGTTGTCAGTACCGTCAGTGAGTGTCCCATGACTATTTGTGCTGTTTTTTGTAGCAGTTTTGCAACCCCCGCTGCATGTCTTGTGCACGGTGGATGTCTGATTTCAGTGGGGTCCAGAGTTGCGCTTGCATACATCAATACCTGCCTACCTCCCCCTTTTTTCTGGAAAGGCACGCCATCAGCCATGTGTGCTTTTACAGAAACATCCAAAAAGAACGAGGCTGAGTAGTCAGGAACTGCTAAATCAGCGGCTTGGGAGAGCGCAGTTTTCAGTGCAATGAAAGATTGTTCAGATTCTGTGGTCCATGTTAACAGGGCACTGAGGTTACACATGCCCTGAGCATTGACCATAGCGCGCAAAGGTGTGGTGAGTTTCCAAAACTGAGGCAGAAAATGTCTGCTGAATCCAGCAAGACCCAGAAATGAGAGAATGTTTTTTACTGTGACAGGCTTGGGGTGTTTGAGAATAGCTGAGTGGTGTGGACCAGAAATGGATGTTCCTGTAGCCGAGATTACTCGACCGAGGAAAGTTACTGACTGCCTACAACACTGCAACTACATCTGTGGGGTGATGTATTATTTTGTAGGCTTTAGCTGACGCACTGTACTGCAGGGAGGGAATCTGTGTTCTCTGCCAATCAGAAAGAGCAGCCAGGCGTTTACACATGGGACCAAGGTCCTTTGCCTGATGATCGGCATGTACCAGGAGTGTGACATGCGGGAGAGCCTCCTCAGACATTTCATACCATTGATGCTGGTCAGGGGTCAAAGAGACCAGGATGGCTACGCCTTCTGGTCCAACTAGAAGTTCAGGGGAGGTAATATGCCAATTATGACCTTCCATCTGAGAATAGAAAGCCTGTTGGTACACCTCAGCGCAACCTCTATCATAAAACAATGTAACATGGTAAGGATCAACGGGAGGAGCATAAGGGCCCAAAGCCTGCAACCAAGGATGCCACTCGGTAAACACAGAAAGAATGCCCGCAGAACTAGGGGTCTCAGGGAATAGCAGTCCCCAGTAGATATCAGCCCACATGGTGGATTGTAGTGTCACTTCGGCCGCCAACATCATATGCGAGGTGGTAGACATAGATGGTAAAGAACAATTCGTTGAAGTCCCATTCGGAAATGTAACCACCAGACCGCCAGGACTGCACAACACAGAGGCACCACACTTTACTAGCAAATCTCTTCCCATGAGATTCACAGGACAGGTCAGAGAATTCACAAACTGATGATGAAAGGTTTGACCGGCCACTTGGACCGTCAGAGGCTGGGTCAATGGCAGAGCTTCATTTTTCCCTGAGAATCCGACAATGTGCACAGAGTCATTAGAGAGTGAGGTTGATGTCATATCCCCCACAATAGTGGAATATCTAGCACCAGTATCCACAAGAAAAGGCAGTTCAGTGCAATTTACTTTCAGAGCCATGTAGGGATTTGCCAGCCCTACAGGTGTCGTGTCTCTGGGCCCCGTCAGTACTCAGGAGGGTACATGTTGGGAAACTGTCCTCCCGGAGCTACACTGGCATTTGGAATCTGATGATACTGTCCTCTGTCCTGCTGATATCTTCCCCTCTGTGACTGTTCTCTACAGTCCCTGGACCAATGTCCCAAATGGCCACATATCCAGCATGGCTCCTGAGACCCCGGGTGTCTCCACTGACCTCTACCATATCCACCTCATGGACCCCCACCGCGACCACAGTAACCTCCAGCTCCACCATTTCCTCCCGCCATGACCATTTGATGATGATGATGCGGTTGAGGTGCCCTAATCAGGCACTGGGTACAGGTCAGGGGAGTCGTTTGCGACTCCACCAGACTGCTGTACCATTTGTTTAGGTTGTTTTTTTTTTTTTATCAGTGTTGATTCTTTTTACGTGCTGCATCTAGCTGTATTTTTACAAGCTGAGACTGATTAGTGGTGGATTCAGCTTTTTCCATGTCCATTTTTAGTCTATGAGCATTAAGATGATGGGCCACATGCTTCTCCCACTTATCACTGCCACACCCAGGGATGTCAGGATTTGCCTCCAATGCCGATTTAACAGCCTTTGGCATACTTTTCACCACTGCCTTTCTGAACAAGCCTGTTTGAAGAGCATCTATATCAGGATGCACACCTGTCATGTCTAACCATTGACCTCTACACCTGATGAGAAATGAGGGGACATCCTCCTCTTGTTTTATTTTTAACACCAATGCGTGCACTGCCCCCTGTGGTACAGGGTACTTCGTTCTCATGGCAGACCCTATTACTGTCGCTTGTCTAGCAAATGGAGCCTCAGGAGGTAACAAACCGATACTGCTGATTGCTTCAACCTGTTGACCTTAATGTTCTCCAACTTGTTGCCCCAAAAGAGCTCTCCAATCTCCTATAGCTAGTATGTAACCCATGGTGAGTTGGCAAAATTGTCTCATCCATGGACCCCCACCGGATGTGGGTGCAGGCATTCTTTCTAACAGACAGTTCATATCTGTGAATGAAAACGGTTGATATACTGCACTATCACGTCGGGGTCACCAAATTGTTGAGTCCAGGTCCATATATAACCAAATAGGACTCTCGCATTTGTTTGATGAAGTATGCAGGACAACAGATAAAGTTCAACACGTCTAATTTATTAAAAGTATAGTCAAGCATATAAGTTTGAGATTGCTTACAGAGCTCTGGACCACCCTGCTCTCGTCTAACCTGTCTAAGCAGCATGCAGTACTTTCTTGTTTCAGACATTCATTCTTATACACACATTCTCTGTGTAACAGGGTCACTCTCTTCTTCTCTTCTCTCCTCACACCACTCTGACCTGAACTGATCTGATACTTGTACTTTTTTGTCTGTGCCTGTACGTCATTCTGCAATCTCAAACGGCAATCAGGGTCACAATGTTCAATGTTCACATGTCACAATGTTCATAAACAATCATAATCATCAGTTTAAGGCTGATTTGCCTTTTAATCATACAATGCATACAATAGTAAACATAACATATCCCTTCACCAGTCAGCCAGTCAAATAATAATTTTAAAATGAATTAAAGTTCTTGGGGTCACCAGCCTAAGCTAATAGGCTAATTGTCTTTATTCTCCTCACAGAGTTAGTTGTTCCATGCTAACTCTGCTGTGGCTCCTGTTGCTTGGGAAATCAGCTGGCTGACCTTGTGTTGTAGCTGCTGATTCTGAACTTGGTTCACTCTCCGTTAGTCCTAAGCAGGTCGCTGCTGTTCGAGGAGAAGCGAGTTGCAGTCTGCTGTGAGCAAGCTGGCAAGAGAGCTGGTTTCACAGGTAGCAAGGCTGACCTGGGCTGGGTCCTTGGTGCTCCTTGAAGAGCCGAGAAGGGAGCGCAGGAGCTGCTCTCCTGAGCAAGCCGAGAAGAGAGTTTGCAGGCTACTGTGAGCAGGTTGGCAAGAGAGCTGTTGTCTCAGCCAGCAGGGCTGACCTTGGCTAGGACCTTGTTGCCCCTTGAAGAGAGAGAGAAGAGGGAGAAGGAGATCTGGTTTTGTTTGGTGACACCCTAGGAGTCACATGTCACACACTGACCAACACTGACTGGTCAGTGAGGTCCCTGGGGGAGGGTCATCCCCAGGTGTGAACAGTGAGGAACTGTGGGGAAGTGAGTTCCTTTGTCTGTGGAGCAAAGAAACATCTGGTCTCTTGAATGAGTCCCAACACAGCTCTTTTTCCTCAGGAGGCTTGGGTCCTTTGATGTCTGCAGTTCAATGCTGCATATGTTTTATCAGTCAGTGGTGGCCAGCATACTTGTTTATGCTGCAGTCTGCTGGGGCAGACAGCATGTCCAACATGAACACAAGGAGATAGGGTAAGCTGGTCAAAGGGATGGGTCTGTGCTTGGCACGAGTTTGGACTAACTCAGGACTATTGTGGAGAGAAGCTTTCATGTGATGTGTGTGTGTGTCACATCTGTTAAGAATCCATCAACTGGCAAATTACTTCTGGGTCAGTCAGACTAGTTAACATTAGCCAACAGAAAAAATAATGAAACAGTGTGTGTAGACAATAACAGGAGGTGAAAAAAATATTTGCAGTTCAAAATGCTCAAATGTAAATAAATGATGGTGCTAAGTTGGAGCTGCCGTGATATACAACATGTACATGCAGTTAGCTACTAAGATTACAGCTAGTGGTAGAGTTAACCTAGAATATTAAAGTTAACTCCAAACTGGAGGCTTCAAAAAGACACCCCAATGGGTGACGTCACTGTGGGTCATGACTTGATCTTGGGCATATTCCAACTATTAAAATTTTTTGTGTCAAATTTAGTGAGTTCAATGTTTACACTACAACTGTCAAAGAATGCGACATACTCTGTTAACAGAATGAGCCTTAGTGTAAAATGACAGGAATACTGTGTTAGTGGAGAGTATCTCCGACATCTTTTAAGTACAACTGTTTTTCTTTTAATGACCTCCATCAATGGCTTACAGGATGCAAAGATTTTTACAAAAAAGGTGGGCGACTACTGAAGGTGGTCTGTGTCAGGAGGAGGGATGATTAAGGTAACATTATATTTCTTACTCTTCCCCAGTGATACATTGTGTTTTTATCAACAAACACTACCAAGGGTAAGAAATCAGTGATGTAGAGGGTGGAGGACAAGGACAAAGTAAAAAGTTAACTCTAAAGGTAGGCTACGAGCTTGAGTTGGTGTGTGCGCTGCACTGTCTGGTGTGTGTGTTTATCACTGGAACAACAGCCCTGCCCCCTGCCCTCCACTCACACAAACAGCAGGCAGGCAGAGAGAGAGAGAGAGACAGATTTCTCGTCTTCTGTGAGAATAACAAAAATTTACATACATAGAAGGATATTTGAGTTGGTGAAATAAAAGGTTTATCTAGCGGAGAAAAAAAACACAAAAGAAAACAATTTTTAAAAAAAATTTCATTCAATTATTGATACTACAGTCTTGAATAATTTAGCCCCGGGGCCCGTTCAATACCAGGGCTTGGTACCCATCCCTACTGTATCATTTTTCACAAAAACAAGCTAAAGAATGTAACTTACAGTAATACACAAGGAAATAATAACAGCCCAAAAAGCCGACAATGTCACGAACTGAGCAGACAGGCAGTGGACCCAAAAAGCAGAGCTGAGGCAGACGCTTAGCAGTAGACAGTTTATTCCAAAAAGGGGTCGGTACACGGGAAGTCAGTCAAACCAGGCAGAAGTACAAAATCAGTAGGCAAAAGACAGGAACCAGGAATCGGAATCTTCAGTATAACACGAGGGATCAAAACACAGGGAAACAGAGCCGGAACAAAACACGCAGACGATCTGACAAAGACACACTGGGAGAGGAGGGGTATAAATACACACAGGAGCAGGGGATAATGAGACACAGGTGAAGGCAATGAACAATCACACACACAGGGAGTAAAGACACTGAGAACACAAGCAGGAAGTGAGGGAATCCAAACAAAATAAAACAGGAAGTGGAAAAAACTAAACTTAACAGGACCTGACAGTACCCCCCCCTCTACGGCCGACCCCCGACGGCCCAGGGTCATGAGGGTGGTCACGATGGAAGTCCCGGATGAGGGAAGAGTCCAAGATGTTACCAGCGGACACCCACGACCTCTCCTCCGGCCCGTAACCCTCCCAGTCGACCAAATACTGGAATCCCCGGCCCCTGCGGCGAACAGCCAACAGCTTCTTCACCGTATAAACAGGGCCCCCGTCGACGAACCTGGGTGGAGGAGGGGGTCTGGTGGGAGGGACCAGCGGACTATTCTTCACAGGCCGGACCTTGCTCACATGAAAGGTGGGGTGTACCCGAAGAGATCTGGGGAGTTTCAGTCTCACAGCAGATTGATTAATAACCTTGGATACAGGAAATGGTCCAACAAAACGAGGAGCCAACTTACGGGATTCCACTCTGAGAGGGAGGTCCTGTGCAGAGAGCCAAACTCTTTGTCCGGTATGGTAGTGGGGAGCCGGCCTTCTCCGTCTGTCAGCATTTCTCTTGTAGACCTGGGAGGATTTCAGAAGAGCCTGACGAGCCCGCAGCCACGTCCTCCTGCACCGACGAACCATGGCCATGGCAGAGGGAACGTTAACCTCCTTCTCCAGGGCCAGAAATAAGGGAGGTTGATACCCAAACACACACTGAAAGGGGGACATCCCCGTGGAGGAGCAAGGTAGTGTGTTATGAGCAAATTCAACCCATGCAATAGACTTGCTCCAGGATGTTGGGTTCTGTGCTGTCAGACAGCGGAGTCCTGCCTCCAGTTCCTGGTTTAACCGCTCTGTCTGCCCATTGGACTGAGGGTGGTAGCCTGAGGTCAGACTGACAGTGGCGCCCAGGAGGTGACAGAATGCCTTCCAGAACTGTGCCACAAATTGCGGGCCCCGGTCAGATAAGACATCCCTAGGAAACCCAAAGACTCGACACACATTATGCATTAGCACCTCTGCCGTTTCCTTGGCAGAGGGCAGTTTAGGTAGTGGTATGAATTTCACCATTTTAGAAAATCTGTCAACTACCGTGAGCACAGTGGTGTTACCCTCCGACAGGGGCAGACCAGTCACAAAGTCGAGGGAGATGTCAGACCAGGGGCGCTGTGGCACAGGCAGCGGCTGGAGAAGTCCGGCACTGGGTGCTGACTTACTCTTATTGCGTTCACACACAGGGCAAGCAGCCACATATTCAGCAACATCATTCCTCATGTTGGGCCACCAAAACCTCTCTCGAATCCGGGCCAGAGTTCTGCGGATACCAGGATGACAGGAGACAAGAGAATTATGAGCCCAAGAAATAACAGGTCCCCTGAGATCAGGGGTAACAAACAGTCTATTTTCAGGTACTGCAGGAGGGATGTCTACTCCCTCAATGGCAGCTGCAACTCTGTCCTCAATCTCCCAGGTTATTCCTCCAATGATACATGAATCAGGTATAATGGTGGTTTCTGTGGACCTCTCTCCAGAGTCTTTAAACAGTCTTGACAAAGCATCAGGTTTAGTGTTCTTTGAACCAGGTCTGAATGATAATGAAAAATTGAATCTGGAGAAGAAGAGAGCCCACCTTGCTTGCCTGGGGTTTAATCGTTTGGCCGACCGCAAGTACTCTAGGTTCTTATGATCGGTCCAGATCAGAAACGGTTGTTCGGCTCCTTCCAGCCAATGTCTCCATTCCTCCAGAGCCATCTTGATGGCTAATAGCTCTCGGTCCCCCACATCATAATTCCTCTCTGCCACAGAAAACTTATGCGAGAGGAAAGCACAGGGATGTAGTCTATGGTCCCTCACTGACCTTTGGGAAAGAATGGCCCCTGCTCCTAAGTCAGAAGCATCCACCTCCACCACAAACTGCAGGGACCGGTCAGGAAGAGCCAAAACCGGGGCTGAGATAAAACGCTCTTTCAGCCTGTGGAATGCAGCATCTGCTTCTGGGGACCAGGAGAACTGTAACTTAGAAGAGGTGAGAGCATGCAAGGGTGAGGCAACTTGACTGAAGTTCTTAATGAATCTCCTGTAAAAATTAGCAAACCCCAGGAAGCGCTGCACCTCCTTCCTGGAAGTAGGAGTAGGCCAGTCCTGAACAGCTTGGACCTTGACAGGATCCATGCTGACCTGTCCCTCAGATACTATCAGACCGAGGAATGAAACAGTAGACACATGAAATTCACATTTCTCAGCTTTGACATACAGATGGTTATCAAGCAACTTCTTTAACACTTTACGAACATGCTGAATATGGGTCTCGACATCAGCAGAAAAAATCAAAATGTCATCCAGGTATACAAACACAAATTTGTTTAGATAGTCACGTAACACATCGTTAACCAGAGCTTGGAACACAGCAGGGGCATTAGTCAACCCAAAAGGCATTACCAAGTACTCATAATGTCCCGTGGGAGTGTTAAATGCAGTCTTCCACTCGTCCCCCTCCTTAATCCTGACTAAATGATATGCATTGCGGAGATCCAGCTTGGTGAATACTTTGGCACCCTGCAAAAGTTCAAACCCAGCGGAAATGAGGGGGAGAGGGTACCTGTTCTTGACAGTTATTTCATTAAGTCCTCTGTAGTCAATACATGGACGGAGTGTCTTATCCTTCTTACCTACAAAAAAAAAAATCCTGCCCCTGCAGGAGAGGAAGACGGTCTAATAATACCTGATTTGAGAGCAGAGTTAATGTAGTCCTCCATGGCCTGATGCTCAGGAGTGGAGAGGGAGTAAAGGCGTCCTCGAGGGGGTGTGGAACCAGGAAGAAGCTCAATAGTGCAGTCGTAAGGGCGGTGAGGAGGAAGAGAGGTAGCTTTGGCCTTGTTAAACACTTGTTTAAGGTTCAGGTAACAATCAGGGACAGATGACAGGTTGGAATACTCCTCATCCACATCCTCCGGTGAAGTGTAGATCCCACCCTGAATGGGCTCCCTCACAGCCGCCAGGCAGCGTGACTGGCAGTTCTCTCCCCAAGACATGATCTCGCTGGTGGACCAGTCAATGTGAGGGTTATGTTCAACTAACCAAGGATAACCTAGCAAGACTGGGTGTTGTGGTGCATCATAAACGTAAAAAGAGATATCCTCAGTGTGTGAGTCAGTGAAGGTGAGTGTAACGGGTGAAGTGCGGTGAGTGACTGCATACAGGAGACGCCCATCCAAAGCAGTGGCGGGCATGGGTGAATCTAAAGCTATGAGAGAAAGCTGAAGCTTGTCTATCAGGGTCTTGTCCATGAAACTAGCATCGGCACCAGAATCCACTAACGCTGATTGACAAAAAGAATGAGATGCATGAGAAATAGATACATTAATATACTGCCGGCGAGACCCGTGCTTACTGAGGAGAGGACTTACCAGCACGGCGTTTCTGGGTGATGAGCTTTGGCGACGAACAGGACAGTTATTGAGGAAGTGACCCAGCTGAGCACAGTAAATGCAACGACCCTCATTGCGCCTGCGGAGACGTTCCTCCGGTGATAGTTGAGTGCGGCCAATCTGCATAGGTTCCTCAGACTCCCGTGAAGTAGTGACCGGTGTCACCGACGCAGATGCCTGATGTGGTGACGAGGGCCCAGGGGAGACGAATCCCTGGCGAGGAGAGACAGGATGAGGCCTCATCCTTTCTCGTTGGAGCAGTCTCTTGTCAATCCGGGATGCCAAAGCAATGAGGGCCTCCAGCTCGGAAGGCAGATCCAAAGGGGTAAGGTGATCTTTTAAACGTTCAGAAAGTCCATTAAAAAAAGCATCAACTAAAGCCAGTTGATTCCAGCCACTATCAGTAGCTAATGTACGAAAATCGATGGCGTAATCTGTCACACTTCTCCTTCCCTGGCGTAAAGCGACAAGAGCCTTGGCAGCCTCACGGCCAGGAGTGACAGTCTGAAAAATCTGAGTCAGAGTGTTAGTGAAGAGTGGAAGAGAGTTACAGATGGCTGAGCGACGATTCCACTCAGCAGCGGCCCAATCCTTGGCCCGGCCGGTCAAATAGGACATCATAAACGCCACTTTGCTCCTATCCGAGGGGAAAGAGGAAGCATGAAACTCAAAGTGAAGTTCGCATTGGGTGATAAAGGGTCGACAGTCACCTGACTCTCCAGAAAAACGTTCGGGACTGGACAGACGCAGGTGTGGGCTTTCAGCTGAAGAAACAGACGACAGAGGTTCTGGAACCTGAGACTGTGAGGTAGGTGGATCAGCTCCAGTTGAAGGCACGGTGTTGCTGTTCTGTACATGATCTGCCAATTGACTCATTTGAGTGGTGAGATCAGAGAGAAGAGTCTCCTGACGCTTGTTGGTCTCAGTCAGTTCATGTCGGAGCCAAGCCAACTGTTCGTCCTGCATCTGAATGCGCTGAGCTTGGACTCTCAGAGCACCACGAACTGGGTCAGCATCTGCGGGGTCCATGTTATGGTCAGATCGTACTGTCACGAACTGAGCAGACAGGCAGTGGACCCAAAAAGCAGAGCTGAGGCAGACGCTTAGCAGTAGACAGTTTATTCCAAAAAGGGGTCGGTACACGGGAAGTCAGTCAAACCAGGCAGAAGTACAAAATCAGTAGGCAAAAGACAGGAACCAGGAATCGGAATCTTCAGTATAACACGAGGGATCAAAACACAGGGAAACAGAGCCGGAACGCTGGGACAAAACACGCAGACGATCTGACAAAGACACACTGGGAGAGGAGGGGTATAAATACACACAGGAGCAGGGGATAATGAGACACAGGTGAAGGCAATGAACAATCACACACACAGGGAGTAAAGACACTGAGAACACAAGCAGGAAGTGAGGGAATCCAAACAAAATAAAACAGGAAGTGGAAAAAACTAAACTTAACAGGACCTGACAGACAATGTACTAAATAATTACAAATAATAATATTAAGGCTACATAAAGATGGCTTTAAAAGGTTGATGACAAAATCTGGCCAATTGAGTCAGATAATTCTGATAACTATAAACACTGACTGTTCTTGAGTCTAGAATCAATGAGGTAATCTTAGCTGTCAGCAACTATCAATGTGATTGTGACAATGTCAAATTTCATTCTCCCATCCAACAAGGCAAGAGCGCTGACCCTACCTGGTGTAAGTGACTGTTCAGATTAATAGCATAGCGATTCATAGAATAAAGATCCAATTAACAAGAGTATGAGGTATCTGTATTCCAGCAGATGCAGTGATGTGAACCTCTAGACACACTGTATAAGATTACAGTGTGTCTGTATGTTGAAAAATACCTTTCAACCTTAAAATATGAGAGAAAATAAGCTCCTCATGACAACCAAATTGTGAGGCACCCTGTAATTCTTATTCAATGTAACCCTTATTTTATAACACCAATAGGATCATTATGGTCATGTATTGTACACAGCAAAATCTGTAGTGTTGTTTTTTCAGTGTTAATAAATTTGAGTCGGTGGGTGTTGATTTTGGTGTTGTTTTAACACTTGTAGTGGTAATAAAGCTCTGCGAGCGTTGTCAATTAAGCGAGTTAAATGTTTACACCTGTGACTGAATTGCACTCACTCCTGGCGGAGTTGATCACAACATCTGGTTTGGACGTGCGCAGCCCGCCTTTTTCACTCGACAGAAAATAAAAACTTTGTGTGGATTGTGTGGATGAACGTTACACGGCTTAAAGAAGGTAAGAACCTAATATATTTACGTCTACTGGATGGTAATCGCTGTATGAAGTTGTGATAAAATCATGGGGTTTAAAACAACTGAGTTTTTATTGACGCTGATTGAGGCAGGCTGTTAATTTAATTCATTCACGTTAGCTGGCAAGGAGTGGTTGCTTGAAACAAGTTATCCAGTGGCAAAGTATCCGGCCAAATATTAAATATTACGATAAAATAAATGTTTTTAAATGTATTAAGGTGAGGTGGATTAATCTTAACGTTGATGGTGAGTATTTTGTCGAATGTAAAACTGTGCAACAATGTGGGGGAGGGGTGGTGGCGTCTCCGTTTAATCAGGCAGGGACAACATTCACTCGGCTGTAATTTCAACCCTACAATTAGCGTGATATATCGCATTTACCGTTTTCTAGCGGCCGAGCGTGACCTCTCCATGCACCCATATCTGTGTATGTATGTGTGTGTGCACATGTGGTGCGACTGCATGCGAGAGAGACGGCAGTTTTTTTTGTTTTTGTTTTTTTTTTACTGTGAAAGACTGGCGGGCCCAAACCGAGAGTGGCGGCTGAAACACTGCTACAGGCCAGGGACCACAATGCGTCCATCTCAGTCTCAAAAATTAAAACCTGATGAAGTCTTTTTAACAGTCATATTTCTCCACATATTCTACAAGGTGCAGTCTAAAGATGTGGCAATGTTGCTCAAGGTGAAGTACCAGAATACCAAGAAGGACATCCGATTGCTGTCAGGGTTCACCTTTTTGGATTTCATTGCTCAAGGTGAGTAGCCATCTCAAAGTTGCCTTCACAACAAATAAACACAAGGATTTATGTATTTAGGATGGCTATTTTGGTTTTCAATTTGGGTATCAATTTTACATCTGTTTTCATGGTTATCTTACAGTCAAATACAAGTTTGGGCTTCCTGATGCTACCGAACTTGATGCTTTTGATGAAACCAACACATTAGTCGAGGAAGACATCTTTTCTGAACTGATAGAGGCCAGTCCGGATTTATGCCTGACAGTACATGACAGAATTCCTGATGCAGGTACATACATTTCTCTGTCATCCATAAATCATTGATATTGGTTAAATCAGATTTTGGTTAAGTCATCATCAGTAAAAAGTGGGGAGTGTCTTACTTTATTCATTGGAACATGATCATCAACCAATCAGTTAAAAGAACCTCTGGCATAAGTCTATATACTATTTCATGTCTTGACAATAGCTGTGTTTTAAAGAGTTAAGTGTTGCTTTATAATCTAACTGTATTTTCTTCTTATCATATTTGAAAGTGTAGTTATTTTTTGTAACCTGATTCTGATCACATGAAATCTATTAACCCTAACTACCCAGCTCAGACACTGGAGGAAAACATCGTTCTTGAGATACAGCTTGATCCTGGTCCAAGTCCAACCACACAAGATGGAATTTCAGAGGAAGGTATGTCTCGGTATAAAATTAGTTGTAATCAGTGTTCAGGGGTTTTCTGCTTCACAAATATCATTTGAGATGTCATGTCTCTGCCTTGGCTACTATAACAAATTGCATTATCAAAATTTATATTTTAAAGAAAGATCTGTATCTAGTTGCAAAAACAGTTTGGAAATGTGGGATCAGGTTTGATTTGATGATGATTTTTAACCTGTGTCTGGGAAAGCACCAAATGCTACATTTCAGGCATGTCACAGTTCTGTTATTTCTTTTAGACTTCTCTCCTTTAGATCATTCCACATCAACCTCCCTCACGGATACCAACACATCACTTTCTTCAAGTGACAATGACCACTCCAGTCGAATAGAACATGGGACTCCCATAGGCAGACGTACATTCAGCCAAGTCATACCCAGGCCGACCACAGAGGTTTCTGAGTCAGAGGCTGCAAAAGAGGTACTGAAGGGCAGCAGATGTAATTTACATTGTTGATCACCATAAAGTGTCATACTAAATCAGTTTCTCGTAGAATGAATAAGTTTGGCTAATAGCTCTGTACTTAGTAATCTAAGGCAGATAAGAAACAACATTGCTTTTTCCCAAATCATATCGCAGTTGCATTATCAGCTAAACAATTAGTTAGAATTTTTTGTTTTGCTGAAATTGCTGATCCATTTTTGTGTGTAAAAACCCTCCTGATCCAGTGATTTTAACTTTTACTCTTTATCTTGTGGTATATTGTTAAAATGATGTTATCTTGAAAGGTTGATTTGTACACAAAAATTTATTTTCTCTCTTGAATAGATGGTATATAATGCCTTGCTTTGCAAACCTGGGGGTGAGGATGTCATCGAAGAGTACAAGGCAGAAAAGTCACTCACTCACCGCACCTGGAGACAGCTTGTCAACATATTGGCTAGCCATATGACTGAAAGCCATGGGTGAGTGTTAAGTGAATTGTTAAATTGAAAACATTATATTAAGATATATTATAGTGGATTTTCAAAATACATTGCATTGAAAACATAGCAAGTGGGTGACTGACTTGAAGTGTTGTTTCTAAAAGAGGATGCCTTCCTGTAAACACAAGGAAAAGTATGCCCTGGGAATTACAACACTCTTCCCTTTACTAAAGGATCCATTTTCTCCAAAGGGCTATGTAAGGTTTGTGTTGTATGTGTGTTTGTTTAAAAAAAAAAAAAAAAAAAAGATTACTTCCAGAAAACACACAGATTTTATTGACAGTGGTTTTGGGATTTTAGGTCAAATGATGGCTGATCACAGATACTTATCAAAATAGTGTTGACATTCCTACCTTATTGTATTTGTAAAAAATAATTGACACCACCAAAGTCTAACAAAATAGCTGAGACTTAGTTACAGTTTCAACTATTGCTACAAAGTTCCCCTTTGCTGTAAAGTTTGTCATTAGGATACAAAAAAATACTTTTGTAATGATGTTTTATAAATATCTTAACAGGAGCACTTCTATGATACGGAGAAAGGCACTGGATATTTAGCATGGCGCCTTAAGACTATGTCCAGGAATACAGTGTTGGGTCTGAGCTCTATTAGTAACTGCAAATCATTAGTACTCGGCCTCACACGGGCGGCACCATTATGTTAACAGTACTCTACCTCATGAGCTGGACACCAAATGTGTTAGATTTCGGTTGTTTATCAATTTATTGGCTATCACAAATTAAGGAAATATTTATATTAAAAATATTAATATTAAATAATATCTTTAAAATGAATTAAAGTTCACGGGGCACCAGCCTAAACTAATAGGCAAAATAGCCAATATGGTTTTAGTCTCAATTTATTACCATTATTCTGGAACTCTGATTAATCATTAGCTTACTAACTATAACCATATTACCAAATCAATAGTAAGTTACAGTTGAAGGATTGGAATTCTACCGAGTAGAGGTTGGCAATATTCACGCTTGTGCAACATTAAACACACCAGTAGTTATACTTAAAAAGGCATTTATTTACAATGGAGCAGAGTAAAGTACAATGTCTAATCTAGCATATACAGGTGTGTGTGTCTGTGTGTGTGTGTGTGTGTGTGTGTATGTGTGTGTGTGTCTGTGGGGACACAGACAAAGGCAAGATGGCCGACTCAAAGTGGTCACTGTGACCACATGACCTGAACAAAGAAGACTACAAAGATGGCGATAAACAAAGAAACTACTCAAAATGGCCGCTGAGACCACCTAGTGTGTGTGAGAGGGGAGGTGTGAGTTTCTTTGTTAGCCTAGCTCATGTAATCTAAAGGTACCAGGTTAGAGGGGGAAGGTTAGCTTCATGCAGGTTCTAGGACTGAGACGTACTGCTATGTGTGTGAACATACGAGTACTCGATTAACTGTATGACTGACCACAACCTAAGCAAACATTACAACAACAAGACATCAATCAACAAGTACATTAACAAGTTAAGACTTCTGCTGATTAGCTATGCGGTGCTATGCTGTGCTGGGAGAGGTAAGGCCCAGTCCGTTAACGTTACCAATCCTTGGAACAAGCAAAGAGGTCCTTTCCAGTGTTTTGTAAAGTCCAGTGAGTTTGGGGGGGCTTCCTGGTGGAGTAAAGTCCTGTCTGGCTGTGTTGCTTTGCGGTTATCTCCCTTGTTCTCCTCACAGAGTTAGCTGTTCCATGCTAACTCTGCTACAACTCCTGTTGCTTGGAAAATCAGCTGGCCTTGTGTGGTAGCTGCTGATTCTGAAGAGGATTTGGTTCACTCACAGTTAATCCGAAGCAGGTCGCTGTTGTGGAAGAGAAGAGTGTTTGCAGGCTGCTGTGAGCAGGCCGGCGAGGGAGAGCTGGTTTCTCAGGTAGCAGAGCTGACCTGGGCTGGGGCCTTGTTGCCCTTTGCAGAACCGAGAGGAGAGGGCTGGAGCTGCTCTCCAGAGCAAGCCAAGAAGGGAAGAGAGAGAGAAGGGGTCTAGAAGACTGGTTTTGTTTGGTGACACCCTTGGGGGTCACATGTCACACGCTGGCCCACACTGGCTGGCCAGTGGGGTCCGAGGGGGGGAAGGGTCATCCCCAGGTGTGAACCGTGAGGAACTGTGGGGTGTGAATTCCTTTGTCCAGTGGAGCAATGAAACATTTGGTCTATTGAATGACTGAGTCCCAACAACAGTAAAAAGACCAGCTAAGACAGCTACAGTGGCTCAAGCACAAGGACCAAACCGCAGAAGACTGGCCGCCACTTTGCCTGAGCAGCTTGATGGAGATGCCTGCAGAGAAGCCATATCATCCCTCATTCACTCTCAGGATGAAGCAAGTGTGTTTCAGAAGATGAAGATGACCTTTCAATATCGCCAAGACCTAGTGCATGACCCAAAGAGAACCACAGATGTCTTTAAAACATTTCCACGGTTTTTAGATGTCAAAGGGCTGGTGAGTTGTCCATTTCATTTATTAACACTTAATTGTTTTGTTGCTTGAATGTAAGTACAATTCTCTTCTTTTTTGAATCTTGTTTATTTACATGCTTATATGATCAACAGCTGAATCAAGACTTCCTTCTGCTGTTTGGACCTGAAACGGCCTCCAAGATGCTTGAGAAGTGGGACACAACATTCAGGCCCTAGGTCATCAATGAGGCCAAACACCTAACTCAGTCAGTTGAGCTGTGCCGACTTCTAAAAGCTGCTGAGAAACTGACAGAGAACGATGACACCAGTAAGCTAATTGACATGATTGATTTTTATTCCTAACAAGAAGTACTTGTTACTTTGTGTGTTCTAACTTAATATGGCTTGTTTCACCCCATTTCCTCCTGATAGCCTGGGACAGTGATATGGCTTCTCTGCTGCTCCTTCTCCATCTCCTGCCCCCCACAGCTGGACAGAAGAGGACCAAGATAAGCCCCAGTGATGCAGTGGACAAAATGTTGCACTTTTGCAAGGTATCTTTATTTATTTATTTTTTTTAATCCAATTAGCTAGTATTTTATGTGTATTAACTCGACACAAACACACACACACACACACACACACACACACTCACTTTGTCGTGGCTTGTTTAACAACTCATGTGTTTCTGGTGTACAGATCCAAGTGAGCAGTTAAAACCTGACAGTGTTGTTATGTTTCTGTTTTCAGTCATGCTGCAGCTTGGATGAACACCTTCGTGGAAGAGATGGCAGACAACCATACATCCTTGCTGTTGGTCGAATCAGGAACAGGATTGACACCTTCTACATTGTTGTGGACAAACAGCTCATCCCATGCCAAGCCACTAGCTCTTTGGGTGCATTTGATGAACTGTTTAAATTCCACTACGTGTTCAACCTGTCATACGATGAGTACCTGGGCCAGCTCTTCACCTTCGTGCAAACAACAGTCTACAATATTGATGTAGCAGCAACAAATGAGTCTCCCAGACTTCGTGAGTTTCGTGCTAAAGTCTTCAACTGAGGTACTTAAATGTTTAAGTGTTTCATTTGTCAGGCTATGCATGATCCCTGCCAGTCCTTGATCTCTCATCTAAGACTTGATCACAGTTTTTATCCTAGCACCAGGTTTAAGTTAGTTTCGTTAGTTAAGATCGTTGTAGGCGTCAGTTTTCAACATATTGTTGAGTCCAGATCCGTATATAACCAAACAGGACTCGCGCATTCGTTTGATGAAGTATGCAGGACAACAGATAAAGTTCAACACGTCTAATTTATTAAAAGTATAGTCAAGCATATAAGTTTGAGATTGCTTACAGAGCTCTGGACCACCCTGCTCTCATCTCGCCTGTATAAGAAGCATGCAGTACTTTCTTGTTTCAGACATTCATTTTTATACAAACATTCTCTGTGTAACAGGGTCACTCCACCTCTTCTCTCCTCACACCATTCTGACCTGAACCTGTTATCTAAACATGTCGTACTTGTACTTTCTTGTCTGTCCCTGTACATCATTCTGCAATCTCAAACGGCAATCAGGGTCACAATGTTTAATGTTCACATGTCACAATGTTCAAAAACAATCATAATCATCAGTTTAAGACTGACTTGCTTTTTAATCATACAAAGCATGCAGTAGTAAAAATAACATATCCCTTCAATATTCAGGTTTTAAAAAACATTTAATTAGTTCTCATCAGAAGAATTCTAGTCAAAGTGGAGATGCAGCAATGCCAGCGTAATTTCTAACTAATTTACACGTGCTCCAAGATACCTCAGAAGTTGCTGGAACAAGTGTCATGCAAAACCCAGAGTCTGAGGCCCTCATTTATCAAACGAACGTACGGAAGAAAACTGTGCGTACGACTGTTTCCACGCAAACTTCGGCATTTATCAATTTGGACGTGAGCGGACGCTACGATCAGATCTCACGTCAGGTCTGAGCTCGTGTACGCAAATCTGGATTTGCGGTGCAGCACAGCAAAATCTGTCTGAGTCTGAAAATAATTATTAAACAAACCTCAGCTGTCATTATCATGTCACATATTTAGAACAGATCAAAACGGATAAAAAATTAGAATTTTAAAAAAGCCCACGTTTTTTTACTGATACCACTTTTTTGTACAATAAAACAATATGATAGGCTAAATAGCCTAACATGACATCTAATTATTGCACATTAAAATTTGAAATAATAATAAATACAAGCAGAAATGTGTGTTTGCAAATTAACTCATGGCAAAATTGTGTAATTGTTTTTTGTTTTTTCCGATGGGTGTGACACACCTGGAACAACAATTAGAAGCGTCTGGTGAGATAATCATTGTTGCACTGTGGTTGGTCAGATGTTAACTCACTCCCCTATTTAAACAGATGCTTTGACAGTTATCAAATCATAACGATGGCAGAGTTGCTTGTTTTGGAGGAACAATACGCGCGTGTCAGACGTGAGCGCGTTTTCAGAGACCGCAGGGATCTCCTCATGGAGAGTGATGCTTGGCTGATAAGTCGCTTTCGGCTCCCAAGACATGTCATCATCGAGCTATGCAACCATTTAGATGTCCGTTTGAAGAGGGAAACCAGACGGTCAAACGCCTTACCTGTACCCGTCCAGGTGCTCGCCACGCTGGGGTTTTTGGCCACCGGGACCTTTCAGCAGGAGATCGGGGACAGGGCTGGAATCTCCCAGCCAACCATCAGCAGGACGATGCCAGCAGTGTCTCCCGAAAGTACATTCGGTTCCCATACAATGATGCCCAGCAATCTGTGATTAAAAGGCAATTTTATGAGATTGCTGGTTTTCCAAATGTGGTTGGAGCAATTGATTGCACTCATGTGCGTCTGAAGGCACCATCCATGAATGACTATTCATTCATCAATCGCAAAAACTACCACTCTATAAATGTACAAGTGATTTGTGATGCCAAGCTATCACTTTTAAACGTGGTGGCCAGGTGGCCGGGGGGAACACACGATTCTTTTATTTTTCAAAACAGCTGTGTTGGCGCGCGGCTGCAGGAGGGCGCACTGCAGAGCCAAAGTCATCTCCTCGGTAAGTAACTACCCTAGATAAATTGCATTAACTAAACAAGGTGTCAGATAATTAACATTTTGGTATGGTTCTTCTAGGTGACAAGGGTTATCCTCTCACGGAATACCTTATAACCCCGCTGGCTAACCCTGCTACAGAGCAGGAACGCAGATTTAATAGTGCGCACACACGCACATGGGTCCATGTGGAGCGCTGCTTCAGGTTGCTGAAGGGCAGGTGGCTCTGTCTTGGACCAGCAGGAGGAACGCTGTTGCATACCCCAGAAAAAGTGTGCGACATTATTATGGCCTGTTCAGTTTTGCACAACATTGCATTAGTGAATGGTGTGCCTTTTGATGTGCCGGTGCAGCCAGATGAGCCAATGCCCATGGAACCTTGGCCAGTGCAGCCTCCACTGGGGGCTATACGGAGGAGACAGGACCTCATTCATCGCTTTTAAAAGTAAAGTAAACCTTAAACTCTTGCAAATGCTCTGCAGTATTTAATCAGTAATGTAAAGTAACTTCAATAATCTGTTTCATTTCCTCTATCTTGTCAGTTGTGCACCCATTTACTTTAAGTTTTAAAAGTGTCCCTCCCGGGGCATCGTGTAGCGTAGTGGTTTAAGCAGGCGCCCCATGTGTAGAGGCTACAGTCCTCGCTGCAGTTGGCCCCGGTTCGAATCCCGCATCGGACGGCCTTTCGCTGCATGTCATTCCCCCTCTCTCTGTTTCCTGTCAATCTCCACTGTGCTGTCCATTAAAGGCATAAAAGCCCAAAAAAATATACTTTAAAAAAAAAAAATTGTCCCTCCTATGTTAATAATCTTCTTAAAAAAATACCTTGTGCACTTTTCACTCTCCTTTATTTCCCGTTCCCTGCTTCTTAAAATTACACCCTGGCTTAAAATTTCTGCTAATGTCGACATTTCTGTTTTGACTTGTTTAATTTCTTCGTTAAAATCCATCCCTTGCTGGTTTAGTTTAAAATAGTGCTGTAGTCACTTCTGCAGTCCCATCATGGACCTCTTTTCCCTATCTTTTTTTCTTTTGCCTGCCAGTCTAAAAAAAAGTCTGGGTCTTTCCCTTCACCATCTCCCACCAGTGTGCTTGTGTATCGTACAAGTCTTGAAGGCTCTGCCACTCCTGATACTGCTCCCTGTATTGACTGACTAAGTCCTGATCTTCTAACAGGGAGCAGTTGAGTTTCCACAGACCACTTCCTGATGTCACACCTGAAGAGAGTGAAAGGGTGCAGGAGAGCATCTGGTTATCAGAGAGGAAAACAGGGTTCAATCTAGCATCGGTTGGTGGGCAATCCCGTGTAAAAACATTGTCTATGCGAGAGGCTCTGGTGCCATCATCACTGAACCAGGTGAAGCCCTCCTCTCTGGGATGCATGGTTTTAAAACAGTCCTGAAGTTTAAAATCCCTGCATATGCCCTGCAATAAAGCCGATGTTTTATCAACTTTAAGATCTTCCCCTGTTCTTTTCTTATCTTTTCTACTTAAAATGCAGTTAAAATCACCCCCTAAAACCAAAGGTGCTTTCCCTAGCATGTGGGACTGCAAGTCTTCTAAAAGTTCATACCTGTCATTCTTTTGGTTAAAGCCATAAATATTAAGAAGCTTAAAATCCTGTCCCATAAAAGTCAAGTGTGCTAAAAGTGCCCGTCCGTCTCTCACCACAGTGCTGCCCTTCACCAGAACCTGTGGATTATTGATTAAAATGGCCACTCAATCATTTTTGTTGTGATTGGAACCACTCCATATGGATGTTTGTGGCCACATCTCCTCCCACTGTCTGTAGTGTTTTAAAAACGGTATGCCACATTCCTGCATTAAAAACACATCTGACTGAACAGAACCATGAAAGGATAAAACACTTTGGGCTCTAACTCTGAACTTCATACTTCTCACATTGATGGTTGAGAAGGTGAGTGTCATGAGTATGGTTTAAAAGCAACAGGTATGAAATCTTAAAAGACTAAAAAGGGATTTAATACGTTAAAATGATTAAAAAAGGCAACTAGGATATTTCTTGTGAACAGAGCTCTTCCTTTACTCCTACAGGTGGAGGAGGAGGAGGGGGTTGAGCTCCATCCCCTGTTCGAATTTTGGGGGTTGGCCTTGGAACCAAGTTTGCATTCATTTTTGAGTTCTTTGGGGTTGATTGCAGAGCTACGGTTAGAAATGAGACCTCATTGGGTGAATTGGAGGGGAAGATTCTGGGCTCCTCCACAGATGAACTGTCTGAGAGAGTTCCAACTCTCCCCCTCTTCTCTGAGACTGCAGGAGACTCAGAGGACAATTCTGATGCCGGCCTCTTTCTTTGCTGGGCATTGGGGAGGGCGGCATCATTGCTGTCATCTTGTGATTGGTCTTCATCACTTACTATACCAGCTCCGCCCCCTTCCTGCATCAGCCCATCCTCCTCACCACTTTCCATTGATGGGGCTGTTGCAGGGCCTTCCCCCTCTCCCGCCTCTCCTGATCCTTCTTCTCCAATCACAGGATTTGGTGGGAGATTTGAATTTTCCTGCCCAGCCTCTTCAACCTGTTCTCTATGTGCTTTATTTGGTCCTCCATTTTGTTCATTAATCCTTGCTCCTTTTAGTTTGTTGGCAAAAGACTTTGGGCAATCTCTGAAGAGGTGGTTCAACTCTCCACAGAGATTGCACTTTCTGCCATTGGTACACTCCTCAAAAGTGTGCCCAATTTCTCTGCATTTTCCACAAAATGCTTGCTTGCAAGCTTCTACCAGGTGCCCATGCTCACCACACTTGCGGCAAAGCTTGGGCTGACCCTGGTAGTGGATGTAGCCCCTGTTGAATGGGGACCCTCCAAGCGCAATTCCAAATGCCATCCTCATCTCTCACTTTGGTAGCCTGGCCTTTAACGGTGCAAAATCTCCCCAACCAAACACAAATGTCATCTGCGTTCACTGTCTCATTGAAAAGTCTGACAATAACTGTCCTCAAAGCATTATCAGTCAATTTCTCCACACTGAACACAGAATTATTATTCAGTTGCAAGGTCAAAATACAATTTAAGTCGCTTGCCGTAAATCCCAGGGTTTTCTGTATGAGCTTCCTGGAGAAGTCAAGCCTCGACATCTCCAGGAGCTTTCCATCCTTTTCTTTGAATTTAAAACGGACACTGTGGTGCCTCCACGTGCCAGCATGGTTGGCTGACATGGTGGAGGCACCACAAACTAAAAGCAATAAAAGCAAGTAAAAGCCAATAAAATACCACTAAACAAAGTACTAAAAACAAATAAATAAGTAAAAGAGTATCCTCAAGGCAATAAAAGAAATGTAAAAAATACTTACCTTTTCGCAATTGGCCTGGTCACAATGTTTTCTCCGGCATAAAGGAGGTAGGTTATCCTTTGGGCCAATGAATTCCTTTATGATTAAGATATGCAACTACAAAGAATCTGAAAATCTTTATTGAAGGAATTAAGTCAATTTCCTCCAAGGAGACAACAGACAAAAATTTAACCACCAATAGGAGGCGATCGCAGTCTTAGCCAAAAGGCCAAGACGCGATAAACCCCCAGTGTTTGATGTCCAAGTTACACTGTTGGCACAAATCTCACTAGTCGCGGTTTCCTGTTTCTGACACAAGCGTGACACTGGCTGCTTTTTAGCACTTCCGCCCAAGCTCTCCATTGTGCCGCCCTCATTTGTGATGTGGACAGCTTTTTGACTTTTCACAAACTCAAAGGGCTCCGCCGTTAGGCAAAGTCTACCAAAAATAGCTTGGACTCATTGCTGTTACTCTCAACGGAAGTCTTTAGTAAAAGGCAAAAGACTTGTGCGTCATGAAGAGAAAGCAGAGTCAGTACAGCCCCTCGCTTCAAGGACAGCCTAGGAGTCTATTCGCCACAGTCACCACCATCGCGGTAGGCTTGTCTTTGCTTGCCACCTGCCAAGTCCCGGGACTCGCCAGTGCCATATTGTCACAGGCTCTATCCAATGGGGTTGTGGAGGAAAAAACTTGAAGTTATCAGGCGCCAATGAGCAGCCACAAAAACACAGGGAAAAAGTGTTTGACGGGATTCGGGCAGCATTTCCTCTGTTTCCGCTTTGTCGGCCAACAGTCAACATTCCAAATCTCACTGCGCTTTTTGGAGTCTTTGTCTAAGCTGCTGATTGTGTGCTGCACTAGCACTGGTAAGGTTGTGTGCTGCACAAGCACTGGTCAGGTTGTGTGCTGCACAATCACTGGTCAGGTTGAGTCCATCATTTCAAAGAGTGACCCCACCGTTCTTCCCCCTTGTATTGACCTTTGTTAATTTTGAAATCTCAGTTTCTTCAGGTGAGTAACAAAACCAGTTAATGCGACCATCTTCTCAAGCAATGTGAAGCCGGCGCCTTCCCGACTTTGAGAAGGCGCTGTGTTCTTTGGGGGCTTTTCTTTTTGCTCGTAGCATGCCCATCGACAACACTGTTTGAATGGGTGCAGGGAGAATCGATGAGTCCACTGAGCATCCTATCAGTAGGGAGAGTCCTCTGGTAGACCCCAGAGAAAAAGAAAGCATTATGGATCAGAATGGATAAATTGGTGGACAGTCCACCATCATTTGATTTGCATTCATGGCAAATTTGCGACACAGAGGGGTAAAACATATGTAACATGACCTCTGAATAATGAAAACCATCAATCACTTTCAAATGGAATTAACCTGTGCCTGCTCTTCATTGACCATCTATATATACAGGAAAGAGCAGTCCTCCATATTTTAACAGCCAACACAGCATTCATTTCCCTTTCCCAAGCCTTCTTTTGACATTTCACAAGCACCCAATCAGTAGAAAAGAAGTTGACTAATTAACTGATGAACTCCTTGATCTCCCATGAAAGAGAAATGAATTCCACAAGAGTGAGGCCACTCCCCCAAGTGGCCTAAAAATGAGGGATGTTTCCCTTCACAGCCACATAAATGGGAACACCAAAGAGCTGAATATTATGCATCAACTGGAGATTTGTCATCAATACAGAGTTGAAAAATCCCTTCACAGACCAACAAAAAAGTTGGCCGTGGCACTGTTGGCTGTCCCGAAGCCGACCCCTAGTAGCTTCAGAGGTCCCGTGCAGAGTGAAAGCCCCCCTGGTACATCCGTCCTTTCTTTCCAGCGCCCAAAGAACTTGACTGAGGACTTGGCGCAATTAAGTTTTGCACCAGCCACCCGACCAAAATCCTGGAAAATTCCCAAGGACCGAATAAGACATGCATCACTGTCCAGCAGCAGTGTGGTGTCATCTGCGTACTGCGACAGCTTGGCCCGTAGGCCGCCGCTACCCGGCACCAGGAAGCCCTTCACGCCTGGGTCAGCACGAATGGCTTCCGCCAGGGGCTCCATGTAAAGAATGTAGAGCAGTGGTGAGAGCGGGCACCCCTGTCTTACCCCAGAGTGCAACCTGAAAACATCCCCTCGGTGACCGTTAACTAAAACCATGCTCCCCACATCCCTGTACAACGTTTGCAACCATCCGACAAACACCTGGCTGAAGCCTAACCTTTCCAATACCCTAAACATAAAGCCCCAGTGAACCCTATCAAAAGCCTTTGTCTGGTCAAGACTAATGTTGGGACTCAATCATTCAATAGACCAAATGTTTCTTTGCTCCACTGGACAAAGGAACTCACACTCCACAGTTCCTCACCGTTCACACCTGGGGATGACCCTTCCCCCCACGGACCTTACTGGCCAGCCATGGCCAGCGTGTGACATGTGACCCCCAAGGGTGTCACCAAACAAAACCAGTCTTCTAGACCCCTTCTCTCTCTCTTCCCTTCTTGGCTTGCTCTGGAGAGCAGCTCCAGCCCTCTCCTCTCGGTTCTTCAAAGGGCAACAAGGCCCCAGCCCAGGTCAGCTCTGCTACCTGAGAAACTAGCTCTCTCGCCGGCCCGCTAACAGCAGCCTGCAAACACTCTTCTCCCCCACAACAGCGACCTGCTTCGGATTAACTGTGAGTGAACCAAATCCTCTTCAGAATCAGCGGCTACAACACAAGGCTAGCTGATTTTCCAAGCAACAGGAGTCGTAGCAGAGTTAGCATGGAACAGCTAACTCTGTGAGGAGAACAAAGGAGATAACAGCAAGCAACACCAGCCAGACAGAACTTTACTCAACCAGGAAACCTCCCAACTCACTGGATTTTACAAAAACACTGGAAAGGACCTCTTTGCTTGTTCCAAGGATTGGTAACGTTAACGGACTGGGCCTAACCTCTCCCAGCACAGCATAGCACAGCATAGCTAATCAGCAGAAGTCTTAACTTGTTAATGTACTTGTTGATTGATGTCTTGTTGTTGTAATGTTTGCTTAGGTTGTGGTCAGTCATACAGTTAATCGAGTACTCGTATGTTCGCACACATAGCAGTACGTCTCAGTCCTAGAACCTGCATGAAGCTAACCTCCTCCCTCTAACCTGGTACCTTTATATTACATGAGCTAGGCTAACAAAGAAACTCACACCTTCCCTCTCACACACACTAGGTGGTCTCAGCGGCCATTTTGAGTAGTTTCTTTGTTTACCGCCATCTTGTGTAGTCTTCTTTGTTCAGGTCATGTGGTCACAGTGACTACTTTGAGTCGGCCATCTTGCCTTTGTCTGTGTCCCCACAGACACACACACACACACACACACACACACACCTGTATACACTAGATTAGACATTGTATTTTAATCTGCTCCATTGTAAATAAATGCCTTTTAAGTATAACTACTGGTGTGTTTAATGTTGCACAAGCGTGAATATTGCCAACCTCTACTCGGTAGAATTCCAATCCTTCAACTTTAACTTACTGTTGATATGGTAATTTGGTTACAGTTAGTAAGCTAATGGTTAATCAGAGTTCCAGATTAATGGTAATAAATTGAGACTAAATCCATATTGGCTATTTTGCCTATTAGTTTAGGCTGGTCCCCCGTGAACTTTAAGTAATTTTAAAGTTATTATTTAATATTAATATTTTTAATATTAATATTTTCTTAATTTGTGATAGCCAATAAATTGATAAACAACCGAAATCTAACATATTTGGTGTCCAGCTCATGAGGTAGAGTACTGTTAACATAATGGTGCCCAGGTAGAGCTCAGACCCAACACTAACCATCATAAGAGGCAGGCGCCTGTCCTCCGCCCAAGCGATGGCGTCCCGTATGAGCTGGAGATTCCATCTCACCGAGCGGCCCGCCACCCCGCATGTCTGGTCCACGTGAACCACATGTGGAAGCGCTGTGCTCAGACGATCTGCTAGGATCTTTGCCAGGAGTTTATAATCAACACACAGCATGGTCAGAGGCCGCCAGTTACCTAAGTCAGTAGGATCACCCTTTTTGAAAAGAAGGGAGATAACTCCAGTGGCCAAAGTCCTTCCCATTGCCCCTGTGCGGAGTATCTCAGACAACACCTCCAACACTACCGGTCCAAGTATGTCCCAAAACTTGAGATAAAACTCTACCGGCAGCCCGTCGATGCCAGGCACCTTCCGTCTTTTCATTCTGCCAAGGGCACCCTCAAGCTCTTTGAGAGTGAGCGGGGCCCCCAACGCCTGCGCTATGTCTTGTGGCACCCACTGGGTCAATAAACTCAGGAAAGGCTCCACTCCCCCTACATCTACTGCTTTCTCCACAAAACTTGTCTTGTCAGTGGCGAGGCGCGCCATCTCACCCGCTTCCGACACAACCCTGCTCTGCTTATCCCTGATCCCTGTCACTACCTGTTGTGACTTATCCTCCCGTACTGAGCTGAAGAAACCAGCAGAACACGTCTCGCAATTCTCAAGGAATTCCTGACGCAACCTCAACAGGTGTGCCCGGGCCCTACCCTCAAAGACATCCCTAAGCCGTGCTTTCAGGGAGTCACAATCCCACTGATTTACAGTGTTCCCAGAGTTTCCCCTGGCGTACTCGAGCTCGAGGAGACAATGCACCTCCCTCTTGGCCAACCTCGCCTTCCTTTTGCAATATTTTAAACAAAACAATTTTATACGCTCCTTGATAACCTCCCACCACTCCGTCACTCCAGGACACATTGGTCTGAGTCCTACAAGGCCTTTAAAAAACAAAACAAAGTTCTCTTTAAAGATCACCTCCTCCAGGACACTGATATTAAGGCGCCAGTACCCAGGCCCAAACACTGGTACACGTGAAAGCACCTCAAACAACAGGCCATGATGGTCTGAAAAGAAAACAGGGAGCAGTCAACCTGCCAGCAGACTCATAGACTTTGCCACAAACACATAATCCAAACGTCTTGCTATTTCCCCTGAATTATGCCATGAGGGACCGTCTACCAGCGGTCTGACCTCCTTCCCTAATCTACCAGGCTATGTCTGGTCATAAGTTGGGAGATGAACACATCGCTGGTATCCCTCCCCTTTCCCAACTCTACATTAAAATCACCCCCTACAATTACCTGCCTGTAGGAGCCATTTTTAGGTGAATATATGTAGATACCAAATTTGGCCCCTAGGTGTCCTCATTGTATTGTGTGGGTGTGAATTTATATATGGGTGGGAACCTCCTGGCAGGTGTCAGGTGTTGCTAGACGGAAGGAGCACACAGTTTTTCGACCGCTCCGCTATGCTGCATGGTATGCTCCGCTCCGCTGTTGTCACATTTGTTTGTATGAACTTTATCTGCACTAAGTAATGGATTCTTGCATGGTTAAAAGATCCAGACGGTGAAAAATAAAGAAAATATCAAATGAAGAAGCGAATCCGGAAGCTGTTTGTTTCATTGGACACAAGTGCAGTAGCAGCAAGCGCGTCGATTAGTTTAAGCCCGTCTATGCAGCCCCTCAGTGGCTTTAAGTTTAGGCTTAGCCGCTACATTAAGTCGAAAAACTTTGCTAAAGCGATGCAGGAAGAGCTTCATTGCTGCGGATGATGCTGCAGTTTCCAGCTGATGGGATCCTGAAAATCATTCAATCAACATCTAAAGACATTGTATCTACCTGAGTCACCTGTTTGTATCCGGCTATCGGTGAGAGGACATCGGTGGACTGGACTGAGGACGGCGGCGTCTGCTAAAGCTGTTAGTATCCATCACTCTTCGGTGTTTGGAGCCACCAGGCTTCGCCAGCGTGAGGACAACGGGGACCCGATCTTCACATAGTGGCGACGCTCATTCATCTGGTTCATCAAGGCGCCCAACGTGAGTGGTAGCGCTACCAATGTCTGAATGGCCATTCATGTTTATATGCGCACATTTGTTTACTACTAACTAGCGGGCAAATCCAATGCATTGGTGGTTCAAGCATGAGAACAATTGACTTATAAACTGTGCGTGTGTTGGGGAATATCATCATGGATGTGCATGAAACTTTGGACAAGCCTGTAGAGGCTATTGCGCAATCGGTTGAAATGAACAGTGATACGGATGGCGTTGGTGCGCAAAAGGACAAACAAAAGCGTGTTGTAAAATTAACTGCCAAGGCTTTGGCTGAAAGGTTTGAAAGGTTGCAAGCTTTTAGGAAAGCTAAACTAAATAAGGCAAGTAATTTAAAAGAAAAAATGCAAGCGCTTATGCAAACCAAAGAAAAGGTAAAGGTACAATGTGCTTTTAAAGACTTTGTCCATTTGTGTGATGAAGCTCAGGATATCCATGGGTCTTTGGTTGATATTTTGCCTGATGAAGAAAAAGAAAAACGCAATATATGGTTCAAAGCAAAAATGATTTGTAATAATGAATTCATTTCCAATGTAACAAAATGGTTGTCAAGTGCCACCCAAAAGTCAAATAATGATGTTGATGTTGATGATGATGACGTTAATCCAGAGGACAGTGTTTCGAATCTGGCTAGTAGGCATTCAAGCAGAAAAACCTCAAAATCAAGCACTACTTCTTCTGCAAGAGTTAGAGAAGAGGCTGAGCGAGCCGCATTGCTTGCTCAGGCTGTAGCTTTAAAGAAAATGCATGCGTTGGAAGAACAAGAGCAGCAGCTCAAAAGGAGAAAGAAACAGCTTGAGCTGGAAGCCAAGCTAGCTGCATCCACAGCTAAATTAGCAGTGTTACAGGCCTCTGACACCCGAAGTAAAGCTGCATCTAATGCAAAGAATTCCTGTGTTGACAAGCAAAAGAAGGCAACAGCTGATAACACGCTCAACCCAATGGCAAAGGAGTACAGACCTGTGTATCAGAGCAAGCAACAGCCAAGGGATTGGTCACTGCCAACGTATGACCCACAGCCAACTGCCATGCTAGCACAAGAGGCTAGTCAGCAATGTACATCTGGATTAAAGGAGTGCAAGGATTCAAAAATGCAAAATGTCTCCTCCACAACGCAAATGGATGCATTCTTACCACCTTTGGAACCCAGACTGTTCAATGCTCAGATGATGGATGAAAGTCAATTTGGAAGTATCTGTGCCATAATGGAGAGGCAGAATGAAATAACATCAGCTCTTGTACATCAGCAACGTTTAATGTTATTGCCGGCAAGAGATATTCCAATATTTGATGGGGATCCTCTTCAATACATTTCTTTTAAGCAAGCATTTGAGCAAGGAGTGGAAGAGAAGGTGAGCAGAGGTGATTGCTTGTATTATCTTGAACAGTTCACTAGAGGGCAGCCAAGGGAGCTGGTGCGGAGCTGTCAGCAGATGGCTCCAGAGTGTGGCTATGATCAAGCAAAACAGCTGCTCAAAGAACACTTCGGCAATGAGTATAAGATTGCCACTGCATACATTGAAAAGGTTTTTGCTTGGCCTGCAATAAAGGCAGAAGATGTAAATGCATTGCAAGCTTACTCTCTGTTTTTGCGCTCATGTTGTAATGTCATGGAGAAGCTACAGTACATGAGAGAATTGGATGTTCCAAGTAATATGAGAGCTGTCATGTCTAAGCTGCCATTTAAGCTGAGAGAGCGATGGAGGACTGTTGCACATGACATACTGGAAGCATCTGGGCAGAGAGCTCTTTTCAAGGATCTGGTTGCATTCATTGAAAAACATGTCCGAATACTATCTGACCCTCTATTTGGTGACATTCGAGATGTGCCATCTGGACCATCTACGTTCAAGGTCAGCACTAGGATGAAGTCACAACCAATAAACAAAGTGAGAGGAAACAGCTTTGCTACCACTGTTGCACCAGTGCAATCAGTTGAGAGCTATCGAGATGCAGGGATGGATTTATCAGCTCATGGTTCTACAGGGAAGTTAGCTTGTGTGTGTTGCTCCAAAGGTCATGCATTGGATGGATGTCAGCAGTTTGAAAGGAAGAAACACCGAGATAAAATAAGCTTTCTAAAGGAAAAGGAGCTTTGTTTCGGTTGTTTATGTGCTGGGCACAGGAGTCGAGACTGTGACAAGCGTTTGACCTGCAGGGTTTGTGGTCAAAACCATCCAAGTGTTCTTCATATTGACAAAAAGGATGCAGTGAAAGCAAACACAAAGTATTCCACGGAGCCCGTGGCATGTAACATCACAGCACCTCATAAAACGTGTGGTCATACAGGGGCCGGGGATGATCGCTGTCTTCTTTCCATCCTTCCAGTTCAAGTTAAATCCATCAAGGGGGACCGTATAGTAAACACATACGCCTTTTTGGATCCTGGCAGTTCAGCCACCTTTTGTTCAGAGCAGCTCATGCAAAGGCTCAATCTTGCTGGTAGACGAACCAACTTTCTCCTACAAACTATGGGACAGGAAAGGGTTGTTCCAGCATATTCACTATCTGGTTTGGAAATATCTGGTTTGGAGAATAATCTTTTCTACAAACTTCCTGAAGTCCTCACTCAGAGGAAGATGCCTGTGGGCATGGACAACATTGTGACTGAAGGAGATTTGGCAAAGTGGCCCTACCTAGCCAAGGTAAAAATTCCCAGCATAAAAGCTAATGTGGATTTGTTGATTGGAAGCAATGCTCCCAAGATGTTGGAGCCTTGGGAGGTCATAAATAACCAAGGAGAAGGCCCATATGCTATAAGAATGGTACTGGGATGGGTTATTAACGGCCCTTTGCAAGGTAATGGCAGCAGTTTTGAAGCTGAGGTCCCTTCAGTGGTTGTCAACAGGATTTCTGTGAGCAGGTTGGAAGAAATGCTGAGTGAGCAGTATAACCATGACTTTAACGAGAGAGCTACAGAGGAAAGGGGGCTCTCAAGAGAGGATGTGAAGTTCATGGAGATTGCTGAAAGTTCTGCAACACTCATAGAGGGTCATTACAGCCTGAAATTGCCCTTTAAGAAGGATGATGTGTCTCTGCCAAACAACTTTTCTGTGGCGAAGCAAAGGCTACTTGGTCTGAAGCGGAAGTTCCTAAACAATGAGCAGTTTTACGAGGAGTATAAAACGTACCTCAATGGAATGACCAGCAAGGGCTATGCAGAACAAGTACCTTCGCAGCAGCTTGTCAGTGGCAGTGGCAAGGTTTGGTATATCCCTCACCACGGGGTATATCATCCAAGGAAGAGGACTCTGCGGGTGGTGTTTGACTGTGGTGCAGCATGCAAGGGGGCATCGTTGAACCAACAGCTCTTGCAAGGTCCCAACCTCACCAGTACGTTGCTTGGGGTCCTCATTAGGTTCAGGCAGGAACCAGTGGCAATAATGGGTGACATCCAAGCAATGTTCCATCAGGTCAAGGTGGCAGAGGAGGACAGAGACTTCCTGCGCTTTTTGTGGTGGCCGGAGGGAGATCTGATCAAGGAGCCGACTGAGTTTCGTATGACTGTTCATCTATTTGGTGCGGTGTCCTCGCCAAGTTGTGCCAGCTTCGCTTTGAGGAAGACAGCAGATGGCAATCAGTCTGACTTTCCAGCTGCAGTGGTTCAAACAGTTAAGGAGAACTTCTATGTTGATGACTGTTTGAAGAGCATGGGCTCAGAAGTGGAAGCCACCCTCATGGTCAAAGATCTTATTGCCCTCTGTCAAAAGGGAGGTTTCACTCTGACCAAATGGATTAGCAATAATCACACCATGTTGCGAACTCTTCCTGAGGAACACAGAGCTAAAGAGCTGAGTGAACTTGATCTGGACAGAGACAAACTTCCTGTGGAAAGAGCTCTTGGGTTGCAGTGGTGTGTTGAGACTGATGCATTTAACTTCAAGATGGAGGTCCAACAGAAGACATGCACCAGACGGGGAATGTTGTCTGTATCTAGTTCTGTGTATGATCCTCTGGGGTTTCTTGCACCAGTTCTGTTGCCTGCTAAAATTATGCTACAGGAGCTTTGTAGAAGAAATTTTGGATGGGATGAGACCATACCCCAGGATACCCTGCCTCAGTGGACAAGGTGGATGGAAGACCTGGATGCGCTGTCTGAGTTTAAGGTGGAAAGGTGCATTAAACCTAAAGGCTTCGGACATCCCATACACTCTCAGCTACATCATTTTTCAGATGCGAGTGAGTCAGGATATGGAGCAGTCACTTATCTCAGGATGCAGAATGATAAAGATGACATCCATGTTGCATTCCTGATGGGTAAGGCCAGAGTTACACCTTTGAAAACTGTTACTATTCCTCGCTTGGAGCTGACTGCTGCCGTTCTGGCTGTGCGTATGGACCTCATGTTGAAGGCAGAGCTGAAGCTCCAGCTGCAAGAGTCAGTTTTTTGGACAGATAGCACTTCTGTGCTGAAATATATCATGAATGAGGACAAGCGTTTCCATACATTCGTGGCCAACAGGATCTCTGCTATCAGAGGAGCCACCAGAACTGCACAATGGCGGTATGTGAGCTCGAAGGAAAACCCTGCGGATGTTGCATCCAGAGGCGTGAGGGTTGGAGACTTCATTCATGACAACAGGTGGATTGAGGGTGCAAAGTTCTTGTGTAAACCAGAAGAGGACTGGCCAGTAAATATGGTCGAGACTGCGATAGCAGCAGATGACATGGAGGTCAAGAAGGAAGCTGTGGTGAATGTCATTAGTGTGGAGGGTTCACCTGATGCCACTGGTCGACTTATGGCCTACTTCTCAAGTTGGATGAAGCTCAAGGTTTCCGTTGCCTGGTTCCTTAGGCTGAAAGGAATTCTGTTGGAAAGGTGGCGCAGGAGGAGTGAGCCAGAGGCTTCCAACACCAGCAAGCCAAGCTCAGACACACCAAGGCAAACGTTGTCTGTGAAGGATCTTTTGGAGGCTGAGCTTGCCATCATTCAATACTGCCAGCACCAAAGATTTGGAGAAGAGATTGCTATGCTGTCATCCGGGAAAGCTGTAAGCAGGCACAGCAATATCTACAGGCTGGATCCATATTTGGATAATGGGCTGCTGAGAGTTGGAGGTCGGCTGACTAGGGGTTCTCTACCCGAGGAAGCTAAACATCCGCTAATCCTCTCCAAGGATCAACGTGTTGCCACTCTCATGCTAATGCATATTCACAAGTAACTTGGCCATAGCGGTCGCAATCACACGTTGTCCACGCTGAGGAGGAAATATTCGGTCACAAGTGCAAATTCAGCCGTGAGAAAGGTCATAACAGAATGTGTTTTCTGTACGAGGTACAACGGAAGAATGGTGGTGCAAAAAATGGCAGATTTGCCCAAGGAAAGGATTCTTCCTGATTATCTGCCTTTTACCAATGTTGGGATTGACTATTTTGGGCCGATTGTTGTGAGCAAAGGACGAGGCACAGCCAAACGCTATGGTGTGGTTTTCACCTGTCTAGCCAGCAGAGCGGTTCATTTTGAGGTGGCCTACTCTTTGGATACAGATGCGTGTATCAACGCTCTGCGCCGTTTCATTTGCAGGAGAGGCCACGTTGCCCACATTCGATCTGACAATGCAACCAACTTCATTGGAGCAGAGAGAGAGCTAAGGGAGGCGCTCGCATCATTGAATCATTCACAAATTCAAGGAGCTCTGCGGGAAAAGGGAGTTAATTGGAGTTTCAATCCTCCAGCAGTGTCACATCATGGTGGAGTCTGGGAACGTGTAATCCGCATGGTGAGAAAGGTTCTGAGTTCAGTGCTTCAACAGCAGAGACTGGATGACGATGGACTTCAAACAGTAATGTGTGAAGCTGAAGCCATCTTAAATGATCGACCCATCACTAAACTCTCGGATGATCCAAACGATCTGGAGCCACTCACTCCCAATCATATCCTGCTCATGAAAGGAAGACCATCTTTACCACCTGGATTGTTTGAGCCACATGATCTGTATGTGAAAAGGAGATGGAGACAAGTCCAGTATATCTCCGACCTTTTCTGGAAGCGATGGGTACGAGAATACCTACCTCTGCTGCAGGAAAGGCAAAAGTGGAACCAGGAAAGGAGAAATCTCAAGCTTGGCGATATTGTGGTCATAATGGATGTTACTGCCCCACGAGGCTCCTGGCCACTAGGAAGAGTCTTGGAGGTTTTCCAGGATAAAAAGGGAGTTGTCCGTTCAGTGCGTCTGCAGACAAAGTCTAGCGCCATTGAACGTCCTGTGACAAAGCTTTGCTTGCTACATGAGATTACAGATTAGCATGCCATCTCAGGTTTCTGTGAAAAAGACTACATTGTGTGGTAAAATGTGTTCATTGTATCATTTTGATTATGGCTCCCTGGTTTGTATTTGAAAGAATTGTATGTCTGTAATCCATTACAATTAGGGGCCGGTATGTAGGAGCCATTTTTAGGTGAATATATGTAGATACCAAATTTGGCCCCTAGGTGTCCTCATTGTATTGTGTGGGTGTGAATTTATATATGGGTGGGAACCTCCTGGCAGGTGTCAGGTGTTGCTAGACGGAAGGAGCACACAGTTTTTCGACCGCTCCGCTATGCTGCATGGTATGCTCCGCTCCGCTGTTGTCACATTTGTTTGTATGAACTTTATCTGCACTAAGTAATGGATTCTTGCATGGTTAAAAGATCCAGACGGTGAAAAATAAAGAAAATATCAAATGAAGAAGCGAATCCGGAAGCTGTTTGTCTCATTGGACACAAGTGCAGTAGCAGCAAGCGCGTCGATTAGTTTTAGCCCGTCTATGCAGCCCCTCAGTGGCTTTAAGTTTAGGCTTAGCCGCTACACTGCCTATTGGTGACAAAGTGCAGCTCTACTAGTCCAAACACCTCTTGTCTTTCTGCCGGAGTTTGTGGTCCGTACACCACAATAACCCTCAGCTTGACTGCCCCCCATGAAATATCAGTGCCCAGTACCCTCCCCTGGACTATAACAAAAACCTCCTCTACCCTAATCTCTTTAACCCCAAACAAAATTCCAACTCCTGTAGAGTAGATTCCCCTTACACTCTTCACTGAAACCCCTTTTTTCCACTCCCTTGAAAACTTCACCACATCCCCCTTATCCCGTAAATGAACCTCCTGCGAAAAACTACTTTCCACCTGTAAGGAGGCTACAAAATCAAAAACGACCATTCTGTTGACAGGGTCCCTCATTCCTCTCACATTTAAAGTAAGTACCTTAAAAGAACCCATTTGTATATTTTAATGTCCATTCCCAAGCACATTGCTCTCCCTACTGCGCGTAGAGATCCTCATCGTCCATCTGCTCCGCCCAGGAAAAGGGCACTGTGTTTGGGGATGCTATTGGCCTGCTGGGTCCATCATATGCATCCTCTCCCTGTGGGGGAGATAACATGAGCAGGCCCGGGGAAAGATCAAAAGCCAGCCCCAACCCTGAAGACAGCAAGTCTGCTGAATCTCCGCTATGTAGTTCTCCAACCACCTCTTGCCCTTCGACCTCACCCTCCCCTTCCTCTGCAATTTTTCTTTGTTGTCCTGCACCATCTGCCCTCTCCCTATCGTCCCCCTCCTCTTTCGGCTGACCCTGCTCCCATTTCTTCTTCCCCCTCTTTTTTTTGCTATGCCCTTCATCCCCACTCTCTTCCCTTTCAGTCGCCAGACCCACCCCGAAAACCTGGGAACCCCTCCTTGCCCCTGGTTTCACCTTGGAGGATGCTTGGCCAGGGCTCTGCATTGAGACTCCACCCTCCATGTTTTCAGGGTGGGCCTGGACTTCTCTGTTTGCTCCGACGTCTCTGGCTGATCCCTGCATCCGAGGCACTGTCTCCTCGCCCCTCTCAGATGACCCAGAATCCGCCTCTGCCCATACTTCACTTCCTGCAAGTTCAAGCCTTTTTTCTGGTTCTTTGGCTCCCTCCAGCCAACCACTCGGTTTCACGACCTCTGCAAAAGTCCTTCTGTTGCAGCTGCAGCTGCAGTATAGGTGATCCAGTGCCCCGCAACCATGGCAAGTCTTGGGTGCAGTACAGTCTTTGGCCACATGGCCCCCCTGCCCACAGGAATGGCAGCAAACCCCAGCACAAGCAGCTTCTATGTGGCCGGACTGCCTACACCGCCTGCAGAAAGCTGGTTGTCGAGGGTAGAAAAGGTAGCTGCGGTCCCCACCGAGGCTGAAAAAGTCAGGCGGGTGCTTCAGGCCGCCAGGCCCTTCAGGGTGCGGGTGGAGGAGTACCTGGAATTGCTTCCTCCCCGTCCAGAAACCTAATGGGTCCTTCACATACCTTGCTACTGTGATGACGTCTCCATACTGCCCAAGAAATGCAGTTAAAGCAGCGTCTGTTACAAACGGGTTAAACATATGGAAAGTGATTGTCCTGTAGTTCGGTCTGTCAAGATTGCAAATCTTATATGCTGCCAGGTGCCCTTCCCCAGCTACTTTCCCGCAAACCTCAGCCACTCTGCTGTAGACGTCCTCCTTCCTCAGGGTGACGTCAAAAGCTTTTTCTTGCTGGTTCCACTGAATGCAGTAGACGTCTTCCACCTTCAGATGCAGCTGCCCCATGATGACAATCTGCAGAAATGGACCCTTGAAAGAACTTGTTCCTCCTCAGATTTTGCCTGGAACCGCAATGTATATCTCAGCCCGACCTTTGGGATCGGCTGCTCAATGGAGGCCGATGCGGCCATCTTTCCCGTAGGTGTTTTTTCTTTTTACCTCTCGAAAACGATGTCTCCGTGTTATCCGCTTGATCTAAGCCAAAAGGCCGAGACGCGATGAGCCCCCAGTGTCTGATGTCCAAGTTACACTCTTGGCACAAATCTCACTAGTTGCGGTTTCCTGTTTCTGACACAAGCGTGACACTGGCTGCTTTTTAGCACCTCCGCCCAAGCTCTCCATTGTGCCGCCCTCATTTGTGATGTGGACAGCTTTTTGACTTTTCACAAACTCAAAGGGCTCCGCCGTTAGGCAAAGCCTACCAAAAATAGCTTGAACTCGTTGCTGTTCCTCTCCACGGAAGTCTTTAGTAAAAGGCGAAAGACTTGTGCGTTATGAAGAGAAACCAGAGTCAGTACAGCCCCTCGCTTCAAGGACAGCCTAGGAGTCTATTCGCCACAGTCACCACCATCGCGGTAGGCTTGTCTTTGCTTGCCACCTAACAAGTCCCGTGACTCGCCAGTGCCATATTGTCACAGGCTCTATCCAATGGGGTTGTGGAGGAAAAAACTTGAAGTTATCAGGCGCCAATGAGCAGCCACAAAAACACAGGGAAAAAGTGTTTGACGGGATTCGGGCAGCATTTCCTCTGTTTCCGCTTTATCGGCCAACAGTCAACATTCCAAATCTCACTGCGTTTTTGGAGTCTTTGTCTAAGCTGCTGATTGTGTGCTGCACTAGCACTGGTAAGGTTGTGTGCTGCACAAGCACTGGTCAGGTTGTGTGCTGCACAATCACTGGTCAGGTTGAGTCCATCATTTCAAAGAGTGACCCCACCGTTCTTCCCCCTTGTATTGACCTTTGTTAATTTTGAAATCTCAGTTTCTTCAGGTGAGTAACAAAACCAGTTAATGCGACCATCTTCTCAAGCAATGTGAAGCCGGCGCCTTCCCGACTTTGAGAAGGCGCTGTGTTCTTTGGGGGCTTTTCTTTTTGCTCGTAGCATGCCCATCGACAACACTGTTTGAATGGGTGCAGGGAGAATCGATGAGTCCACTGAGCATCCTATCAGTAGGGAGAGTCCTCTGGTAGACCCCAGAGAAAAAGAAAGCATTATGGATCAGAATGGATAAATTGGTGGACAGTCCACCATCATTTGATATGCATTCATGGCAAATTTGCGACACAGAGGGGTAAAACATATGTAACATGACCTCTGAATAATGAAAACCATCAATCACTTTCAAATGGAATTAACCTGCGCCTGCTCTTCATTGACCATCTATATATACAGGAAAGAGCAGTCCTCCATATTTTAACAGCCAACACAGCATTCATTTCCCTTTCCCAAGCCTTCTTTTGACATTTAACAAGCACCCAATCAGTAGAAAAAGAAGTTGACTAATTTACAGATGAACTCCTTGATCTCCAATGAAAGAGAAATGAATTCCACAAGAGTGAGGCCACTCTCACAAGTGGCCTAAAAATGAGGGATGTTTCCCTTCACAGCCACATAAATGGGAACACCAAAGAGCTAAATATTATGCATCAACTGGAGATTTGTCATCAATACAGAGTTAAAAAGTCCCTTCAGAAACCAACAAAAATTGCCACAGCTGACTGTATTTCAAGTCATATTTCATTTTATGAAGCACCCTAAAGTTGGTGTCTTCCGACCTTTCAAGAAGAAGTTTTTTTGCCAGTACCATGGCCCATCAACAATGCTGTTACGCATTTGGTCATGTCCGTAGAGTGGGTTTTCACGATCGTAATGGGTACAAAACTGCAGGGGGAGCCGACTTCCTTTCTTCGAGCCAACGACAAAGTGTCATGTGAAACTCTGTGTTTGTGTCATTGCTTGGTTTTCCACAAGGCGAGAGAAGGTTGCACTGTACCCGGCGGCACTGCAATGGAACGGAGCAAGACCCTTTTTCAGATCCCAGCTCTAAAAATCACTTTAATATGTTTGTCCTCGTATAAAGGACATATCAGATATTAAACTGATAAGAACAGGTTTTTTTCCTTTTGAAAAGGTTTATTGACACTTATTTCACATACTTCAAACTTAAACAGATACAATTTTTTTTTTTACATACAACAAAAAGATAAATCACTGTCATCAGTAAAACCATTTTAAACCAATGAAAACAATTGTTTTAAAGGCTTTACAGATAAAAGTTAGAATTATCAATCAAGTTTAAAAAAAAAAAGTATCTCGTAATGATGTTAATGATGAATAGTGTCCATGTTAAAAGTCTTTCAAAAAGGAGTGCATTGGTTAAAATGATGTCTTCCGATTTTTTTTTTTTTTTTTTTTTGTTCAGGAGCAGGGTTCGTCCCTACAAACGGCCACACATTCCGCTCCCCCAAACATTATTTCTCTCGGGGATCCTGTCGTGGTGGTACGACAGCCGGTGAGTGAGGACCTGATGAACTTGTGCTGCCCGGAGGTTTACCTGGGTAACAATAGCCGTCTTGAAGTCCTCTTGGCCGCTCGTCAACTCCTTCATCCCGCTATGCAGAAAGGACATCTGGTCCTCCTGCTGATTCAGGCGAACGTTTTGGGAGAGAATGGCTGCCGTTAACTGGTCTGAGTCGGCTGGATTCATGCTGGCTAGTTCGTAATGTCATGACTGAGCAAGGACGTGAACCCAAACGCACGACTCAAGACCAAAAATGCAAAAATAAACAATCTTTATTGGTAAAGTATCAACACAAAATCACTCTCTAAGGAGGCATAAAACTACTAACCAAAAATCACTCTTGATAGAGTAAAACAAGTTCGTGAAAGATATAACAAGGATAGCACAAGAGTTCAAAGGAACCTGACGTGGCTTGGATGTGGTGAGAATTGGCTTGGCTGTCTGAAATAAACAAGACAAACTAGGACAGGACAAAGGAAGACACAAACTCTAAATAGACACAAGGTAAGGGGACACAGGTGGAGACAATCAGGGAGGGGCAGGCAATCAGACACATGGGGGGAAGGAGCAAGTTATCTGACACGAGAGGGAAGTAAGATTTCAAAATAAAACAGGAAGTCACGAGACAGCATAAAGACAGGACAACACAAAAGTAACTTAACATAAATTCTTGGACATGACACTCTTTTTCATTTTTTTTGGGCTCGCCCCATACAACACCAGTTGTGGTGTAAGGACCTCCCTTGCTGGCAAGTACAGTAATTCTAAGGAGCCAGCCGTTGCCCACTGGTCTATGGCAGCGCTGCACTCCCAGAGCAAATGCCTCACTGACTCTGGCGTGCCACAACCAGTTCGGGGGCAGGTTGAGTGCGCTGACATGCCCCGGGAGTGCATAACGGACCTGACTGGGAGAATCTCATGAGCCACCATCCATGACAGGTCCTGCAGTCTGTTTGGGAGAGCGGGGTGGTTCACATTACACCAAACTGTTGAGGGCTCGCCGAGTGCGAGCCCGCGCACTGGACTCACTGGTTCCTGCTCGTGCACAAAGGACATCAGAGAACGATGTTTGGTTAAAACATGCAACTCCTCCTGCTCCAGGTTAAAATGCTTTAAAAATGTGGGGATAAAAGCATAACATGGTGGCAGGCTAAAAGACACAGATACTTTAAGATCTTTGTGTAAAAACTTCATTCGTCTGTGATAAGAACCCATCCAGAAACGTGTCATCGCTGTGGTCTTGGGGTTTCCGGATGGGTCTGTGGCGATTGTAAAATGTAGTGCAGTATATTGTCCTCCTATTAACAAATATAGGTCTGGCATGCCTTTTCCTCCATTCTCTTTTGCTCTTTTCACTACATCTCTCCTGAGTCTTTCCCACTTCAAGCTCCACAAAAAATAAAACATGGCTGATTCTAGATCTAAAAGCACTCTTCTAGGTGGAATAAAAACAGAACTGGTGAGTAAAAGCAAAGGTAAAATCACTGCTTTAATGATTAAAACCTTTCCTTCGATCGTCAGTCCTCTAAGTCCCCAGTGTCCTAGTCTCTGCTTCACTTTCCTTACCAAGTCTGGCCAGTTTGTTGCCCCTCCTCCATCCCTATCAAATCTGATCCCCAGTATCTTTTGGTCAGTCTGGGTTGTACTAAAAGGGAGTCCTGTCGTCTCAGTCACTGTCCATGGGCCATAAAATTGGGCTTGGGTTTTACTCCTGTTTAGTTTTGACCCAGAAGCCCGCCCAAACCAGTCAGTCAAGTCTAGCGTTCTGTTGACAGATAAAGGGTCAGTGCATAAAATGTTCACGTCATCCATATATAAAATGCATTTATTGTTGAGTCCCTCACTCCCCGGAACTCCCACCCCATTAATTCGTTGGTCCCTTCTCAAAATCTGTGCCAGCAGTTCTATACATGTTATGTAGAGGAAGGCAGATAACGGGCAACCCTGACGGACACCACAGTTGATAGTGACTGCTTTTGTCAAATGCCCGTTAATCATGAATTTTCTGGTGGTGCAAGGGCATACATGATGCTAAAAGTTTGCTAAAAAATTTGCAGTCAAAATTTAAAAGTGTGATAGGTCTCCAGTTCATCAGGTCAGTCTTGTCTTTGATTCTTTTGAAGAAGAGTCACTATCCCTACTCTAAAACTGTCTGGAAGTCGGTGTAGTCTTTCAAAATCCATAAAAACATTGAGTAAGTCAGGTGCTAGAATGTCCCAAAATGTCAAATAAAATTCTAAGGGAAGTCTGTCTTGTCCTGGGGACTTCCCTTTCTTAACATTTCTAATACATTTATTTTGCTTTAAAATAGTAAAATCTTGGGTTAAAAGCACACTATTGCTTACTCTTAAAACTTCAGACATGGTGTCCATTTTAACAGGCGTTTCTTTATAAAGTTCCCCATAAAATCCTTCAACAATCTGTTTCATTTCCTCTATCTTTTCAGTTGTGCACCCATTTACTTTAAGTTTTAAGATTGTCCCTCCTTTGTTAAAAATACCTTGTGCACTTTTCACCCTCCTCTATTTCCCGTTCCCTGCTTCTTAAAATGACAACCTTGCTTAAAATTTTTGCCAATGTCGACATTTCTGTTTTGACTTGTTTAATTTCTTCGTTAAAATCCATTCCTTGCTGGTTTAGTTTAAAATAGCGCTGTAGTCGCTTCTGCAGTCCCATCATGCACCTTTTTTCCCCTATCTTTTTTTCTTTTCCCTGCCTGTCTAAAAAAAACTCTGGGTCTTTCCCTTCACCATCTCCCACCAGTGTGCTTGTGTATCGTACAAGTCTTGAAGGGTTCCTGATGTCACAACTGAAGAGAGTGAAAGGGTGCAGGAGAGCATCTGGTGATCAGAGAAAAAAACAGGGGTCAATCCAGTATCGGTTGGTGGGCAATCCTGTGTAAAAACATAGTCTATGCGAGAGGCTCTGGTGCCATCATCACTGAACCAGGTGAAGCCCTCCTCTCTGGGATGCATGGTTTTAAAACAGTCCTGAAGTTTAAAATCCCTGCATATGCCCTGCAATAAAGCCGATGTTTTATCAACTTTAAAATCTTCCCCTGTTCTTTTCTTATCTTTTCTACTTAAAATGCAGTTAAAATCACTTCCTCAAACCAAAGGTGCTTTCCCTAGCATGTGGGACTGCAAGTCTTCTAAAAGTTCATACCTGTCATTCTTTTGGTTAAAGCCATAAATATTAAGAAAGCTAAAATCCTGTCCCATAAAAGTGTGCTAAAAGTACCCGACCGTCTCTCACCACAGTGCTGCCCTTCACCAGAACCTGAGGATTTTTGATTAAAATGGCCACTCCATCGTTTTTGTTGTGATTGGAACCACTCCATATGGATGTTTGTGGCCACATCTCCTCCCACTGTCTATAGTGTTTTAAAAACTGTATGCCACATTCCTGTATTCAAAAGGTCAACATAAATGGGAAGACCGGTAGGGTCACTTTTTGAAATATCTGGAACCAACCTGACCACATTTTTCTATTGCTGTATATATGTGACTATGTCTAGCTGGCTTTTTGAGCATTGTTGGTGGTTTGACTTAAAATTTGATATGGAAATGTGTTCAAACAATATAACACACACACACACAACACACACACACACACACACACACACAAAAAAGACAAAACTTTACATGGCAGCGTCTAAAGCAGGCATCACCAAATGGCGGACCGCGGTCCGGACACGGACCCAGTGACGGCTCTGCCCGGACCCGTGAAAATTATATTATAATTATAATATTAGGCCTAATAAAAAGATAAATCATTCGTGCATGCGCAGCTAATTTAGTTTATACGACAGAAACGTCATCAATAGCCAAGACAATCAAATCGATTGTTTACCTTTCAGCACCGGGGGGGGGGGGGGGGGGGGGGAGGGGGGGGGGTGAAAATGGCTTGAGAAAAGTAGACAGTGAAAACCGAACTTTTAAAGATGAATGGACGGACCAATACATGTTCGTTCTGCCTGCAGCCAGTTCTAAACCTGTGTGTCTCTTATGCTGTGAAACTGTGGCGTTAATAAAAAGTAGCAACGTTAAGCGTCACTATGAGACCAAACACGGATCGTTTGATGAAACATGCCCACAGAAGTCCGCAGTGAGGGCAAGTAAAATTATCGAACTGAAAGCACAGTATGACCGGTCTACCCGTGTCCTCACACATGCATTTACAGGCCAGCAACGTGCAGATGAGTGTTCACTTAAGATTGCGTGGATTTTGGCGCAACACAAGAAACATTCAGCGATGGGACAGTGGAAGTGAAGGAGTGCTTAAATGCGGCTGCAGAGACTTTACTTGACAGTAAACAAAAAAACGACATGTGTGAAAAAAATCAAGCAAATCCCATTGTCATCTTCAACGACAACCAGAAAATCCGAACTGTTAGCAGAGGATGTACTGGCACAGCTTGATGCAGCTGTTCAAAACACAGTATGCATATCCTTAGCCATTGATGAGTCCACAGATGTAACAGATAATGCCCAGCTTTTGGTGAATGTGAGATTTCTTCACAAAGAGAAGAGAGATGTGTGAGGACCTGTTGGGTTTAATGCCACTAGTTAATACATGGTTAAAATAGGGGGGTGGGCAGCTCAAAGGTCTTTTGTTTAGAAGAAGAAGAAGAAATTCAGTTACTTGAAATGTAGTAAAGACAACTACAGTAATGTTTTCCATTCAAATGCCATACAAGTTCAGACTTATCGGTATGTTTAAAGTATATAACACTTGAAATTTGAAAATAAATGACGTAGAAAAGTCAGTTGTTGTTTTTTATTTACATCCGGGTGCTCTATTTCGAGTGACAATATAAGATTCGGACCTTTGCTGGGAGGACATTTTTGTGACTGGACCTCTTTGAATTTTAATTGAATACCCCTGGTCTAAAGTATTGCAGCTCTGGGTCATCGCTTAAAACCCAAGTAAGTGGAAGTTGTATTCTGCATTGAACTAATACACCCATGACTGCTGTTGCCTGGAAGAGGCAACAGCAGTCATTTTCCGTAAACAAAAAATGCACGGGATGAGAAGTGCACCACGTGTGTTGTGAGTGTTGCACCAGCTCCATTTGTAAACTCGTAGTTACTCTCTTTACTCTTTCGCAGGTGCAATTTCAAAGTCTGTGAAGTTCTGCTGAGACGTGATTATTGCTGGTTGAAAACTTAACCCAATACCCCGCCTGGATGACTTGAAATACAGTCAGCTGTGGCAATTTTTGTTGGTCTCTGAAGGGACATTTCAACTCTGTATTGATGACAAATCTCCAGTTGATGCATAATATTTAGCTCTTTGGTGTTCCCATTTATGTGGCTGTGAAGGGAAACATCCCCAATTTTTAGGCCACTTGGGAGAGTGGCCTCACTCTTGTGGAATTAATTTCTTTTCATGGGAGATCAAAGAGTTCATCAGTAAATTAGTCAACTTCTTTTTCTACTGATTGGGTGCGAGTTAAATGTCTAAAGAAGGCTTGGGAAAGGGAAATGAATGCTGTGTTGGCTGTTAAACGCTTCCAGAGCTTGGATCAGCTCTTTTCCTCGTTAAAGCTATCTGTGTGTCTCCAAAATCTCAGCATTCACACTTCAGGATTAGTTTTCCTGTCTATTTGAGTAGCATTCATGAAGAATATGATGGATTTCATGTTTACATGTCATAAAGTTATCAGTTACACCTGAGATTGCAATACTGTTCAATAGCGCTGTTTTCACGTTTCCAGCGATTGGATCGGCTCTTTTCCTCGTTAAAGCTGTCTATGTGTCTCCAAAATCTCAGCATTCACATTAAGTGTGATTTCTACACAGAACACTTCAGGATACGTTTTCCTGTCTATTTGAGTAGCATTCATGAAGAATATGATGGATTTCATGTTTACATGTCATAAAGTTATCAGTTACACCTGAGAATGCAAAACTGTTAAACTCAATAAAACAAGAAAACAATCATTAGACCATTAACTTAACGACAACTTAGCAAACGAACCAAACAAACAATCAAACAAACAAAAAGAAAGAAATAAAGAAAGTAACCAATGGACACAATCATTCAATAAAAATAAACTAAATGATAAATGACCAACCAATTAACTCAAATACATTCAAAGAACACATAAAAATACCTGGTCCCATCTAACCCCTGCTCACACTCACTCGTCCACACAGTCCACACAGCCAGTGAATATGACCATTCATCCCTTCACAAACAAACACAACCGCGCGCGCGCCCGCGCGCACACACACACACACAGTCCTGACGGAGCAGCTCTCGCTAAGCCCGCCGCCCAGAAGGGGAGCCGGACACCGGCGACCGGGGGGAGCGTGCAGCAACCTGCAGGAAACCGTCACCGTAGCAGCAGTTGCAGCGGCAGCAAGCGAAGCAAAAGCAAGCGAAGCAGAAAAGATGCACAACCGACAGTCTATTTAGCGGGTCAACAGAGCCATCCACAGCACCCAGTCACCACAAACTGCGGGTCGGCGAAGTAGCAGTGTTCCTGGACCTTACTTAATATCCACCGTTAGCCACGGGTCCCGAACAGCAGGAGCCCCTCCAAGGAGACGAGGAGGCTCGGCACCACTCCGTATTTAACTGGAGCGTCTGTGGTGCGCCGGTGATGCGTTCGGGATCAGCTATAAAAAATGGACAGGTGAGGTGTTTAGCACCTTGGTTAACGGCTATAATTGGAACTAAACATAAATGCTAAGGTGTCCATACCTTGTCCTTTTAATGTTTATGGCAAAAAGGAAGAATCGCCACCATCCCCTTAACCACAATGGACCACTACGCACACAAAGTTAAACAGTTCAATGCAGAGGCTAATAAGAGCTAAAAGAAACAACCTGCACACAATGCAGCCGTGCACCTACCCGTCTCGAGTGCAAAGGAGGAAGTGGAAGGCCAGGAAGCGGGAGGGCCTTCGAGCCAGGAAGTGAGAGGACAAGAGAGGGGCACGGCCCCCTTTTATTCCCTCGCCCTCTACGTTGATAGGCTACAGCGCCAGGTAAAGTGCAGAGCGGCAGACTTGAATGCAATCAGCCCCAGCAGCATATCATACTGCTACACATGTAAACATGAAATCCATCATATTCTTCATGAATGCTACTCAAATAGACAGGAAAACTGATCCTGGAGTGTTCTGTGTAGAAATCCCACTAAATGTGAATGCTGAGATTTTGGACAAACACAGACAGCTTTCACGAGGGAAAGAGCCGATCTATGCGCTGGAAACGTTAAAACAGTGCTGTTGAACAGTATTGCATTCTCACGTGTAACTGATAACTTTATGACATGTAAACATGAAATCCATCATATTCTTCATGAATGCTACTCAAATAGACAGGAAAACTGATCCTGGAGTGTTCTGTGTAGAAATCCCACTAAATGTGAATGCTCAGATTTTGGATACACACAGACAGCTTTAACGAGGAAAAGAGTCGATTTAGACGCTGGAAACGTGAAAACAGCACTTTTCAACAGTATTGCATTCTCAGGTGTAACTGATAACTTTATGACATGTAAACATGAAATTCATCATATTCTTCATGAATGCTACTCAAATAGACAGGAAAACCTATCCTGAAGTGTTCTGTATAGACAGGACAATGAGTGACAAAAACTCAGTTCTCAGACACAGAGAACGCTTCTGACGAGGACTTAGAGCAGATCCTGACGCTTAACAGAGCTTTACAACAGTATTGCATTCTAAGGTGCAACTGATAACTTTATGACATGTAAACATGAAATCCATCATATTCTTCATGAATACTACCCAAATAGACAGGAAAACTTATCCTGAAGTGTTCTGTGTAGAAATCCCACTAAATGTGAATGCTCAGATTTTGGAGAAACACAGACGGGTTTAATGAGGGAAAGAGCCGATTAGGCCCTGGAAACGTGAAAACAGCGCTTTTCAACAGTATTGCATTCTCAGGTGTAACTGATAACTTTATGACATGTAAACATGAAATCCATCATATTCTTCATGAATGCTACACTAATAGACAGGAAAACTTATCCTGAAGTGTTCTGTGTAGAAATCCCACTAAATGTGAATGCTGAGATTTTGGAGAAACACAGACAGCTTTAATGAGGAAAAGAGCCGATTAGGCGCTGGAAACGTGAAAACAGCGCTTTTCAACAGTATTGCATTCTCAGGTGTAACTGATAACTTTATGACATGTAAACATGAAATCCATCATATTCTTCATGAATGCTAGTCAAATAGACAGGAAAACCTATCCTGAAGTGTTCTGTATAGACAGAACAATTAGTGACAAAAACTCAGTTCTCAGACACAGAGAAAGCTTCTGACGAGGACTTAGAGCAGATCCTGACGCTTAACAGCGCCTTTCAACAGTATTGCATTCTAAGGTGTAACTGATAACTTTATGACATGTAAACATGAAATCCATCATATTCTTCATGAATGCTACTCAAATAGACAGGAAAACTTATCCTGAAGTGTTCTGTGTAGAAATCCCACTAAATGTGAATGCTCAGATTTTGGATACACACAGACAGCTTTAACGAGGGAAAGAGCCGATTTAGACGCTGGAAACGAGGAAACAGCGCTTTTCAACAGTACAGCATTCTAAGGTGTAGCTGATAACTTTATGACATGTAAACATGAAATCCATCATATTCTTCACGAATGCTACTCAAATAGACAGGAAAACCTATCCTGAAGTGTTCTGTATAGACAGGACAATGAGTGACAAAAACTCAATTCTCAGACACAGAGAAAGCTTCTGACGAGGACTTAGAGCAGATCCTGACGCTTAAAAGCGCTTTTCAACAGTATCGCATTCTAAGGTGTAGCTGATAACTTTATGACATGTAAACATGAAATCCATCATATTCTTCATGAATGCTACTCAAATAGACAGGAAAACTTATCCTGAAGTGTTCTGTGTAGAAATCCCACTAAATGTGAATGCTCAGCTTTTGGATACACACAGACAGCTTTAACGAGGGAAAGAGCCGTTTTAGACGCTGGAAACGTGGAAACAGCGCTTTTCAACATTATCGCATTCTAAGGTGTAGCTGATAACTTTATGACATGTAAACATGAAATCCAACATATTCTTCATGAATGCTACTCAAATAGACAGGAAAACCTATCCTGAAGTGTTCTGTATAGAAATCCCACTAAATGTGAATGCTGAGATTTTGGAGAAACACAGACAGCTTTAATGAGGAAAAGAGCCGATTAGGCGCTGGAAACGTGAAAACAGCGCTTTTCAACAGTATTGCATTCTCAGGTGTAACTGATAACTTTATGACATGTAAACATGAAATCCATCATATTCTTCATGAATGCTAGTCAAATAGACAGGAAAACCTATCCTGAAGTGTTCTGTATAGACAGAACAATTAGTGACAAAAACTCAGTTCTCAGACACAGAGAAAGCTTCTGACGAGGACTTAGAGCAGATCCTGACGCTTAACAGCGCCTTTCAACAGTATTGCATTCTAAGGTGTAACTGATAACTTTATGACATGTAAACATGAAATCCATCATATTCTTCATGAATGCTACTCAAATAGACAGGAAAACTTATCCTGAAGTGTTCTGTGTAGAAATCCCACTAAATGTGAATGCTCAGATTTTGGATACACACAGACAGCTTTAACGAGGGAAAGAGCCGATTTAGACGCTGGAAACGAGGAAACAGCGCTTTTCAACAGTACAGCATTCTAAGGTGTAGCTGATAACTTTATGACATGTAAACATGAAATCCATCATATTCTTCACGAATGCTACTCAAATAGACAGGAAAACCTATCCTGAAGTGTTCTGTATAGACAGGACAATGAGTGACAAAAACTCAATTCTCAGACACAGAGAAAGCTTCTGACGAGGACTTAGAGCAGATCCTGACGCTTAAAAGCGCTTTTCAACAGTATCGCATTCTAAGGTGTAGCTGATAACTTTATGACATGTAAACATGAAATCCATCATATTCTTCATGAATGCTACTCAAATAGACAGGAAAACTTATCCTGAAGTGTTCTGTGTAGAAATCCCACTAAATGTGAATGCTCAGCTTTTGGATACACACAGACAGCTTTAACGAGGGAAAGAGCCGTTTTAGACGCTGGAAACGTGGAAACAGCGCTTTTCAACATTATCGCATTCTAAGGTGTAGCTGATAACTTTATGACATGTAAACATGAAATCCAACATATTCTTCATGAATGCTACTCAAATAGACAGGAAAACCTATCCTGAAGTGTTCTGTATAGACAGGACAATGAGTGACAAAAACTCAATTCTCAGACACAGAGAAAGCTTCTGACGAGGACTTAGAGCAGATCCTGACGCTTAAAAGCCCTGGATGAACAGAGAGGTACGCCTACTGCTGAGGGCGCGAGACGCCGCCTTCAGATCTGGCGATGCTCTGGCCTACTGTTCATCCAGAGCTGACCTGAAGAGGGGCATCAAGGAGGCCAAGCACAGCTACAAGCTAAGGATTGAGGAGCACTTCAAGGACAACTCCGACCCCCGACGCATGTGGCAGGGCATCCAGGCAATAACAGACTATAAATCAACCAACACCTCCCCAACATCCAGTGACGCCTCCTTCCCAGACGAGCTTAATAGCTTTTATGCTCGTTTTGAGAGGGACAACCAGGAGCCAGCCATCAAGGCTGTGCTCACGACCGAACACCATCCCCTCATCCTCTCCCCCACCGACGTGTACGCTGCACTGAGCAAGGTCAATGCACGTAAGGCTGCCGGACCTGATGGCATCCCTGGACGCGTGCTCAGGGCTTGTGCAGGGCAGCTAGCTGAGGTCCTGACCGACATCTTCAACCTGTCCCTGGACCAAGCAGCTGTCCCCACATGCTTCAAAACCACCTCCATCGTGCCAGTGCCCAAACACTCCAAGGCTGAGAGCCTCAACGACTTCCGCCCTGTTGCACTCACCCCCACCATCATGAAGTGCTTAGAGCGGCTGGTCCTGGCTCACCTTAAAACCCTCCTACCACCCACCCTGGACCCCCTCCAATTCGCATACCGCCAGAATAGGAGTACGGAAGATGCCATCTCCATGGCACTACACTCCGCCCTCTCTCACCTGGACAATAACAACACTTATGTGAGAATGCTGTTCATAGACTTCAGTTCAGCATTCAACACCATAATCCCCTCCAAGCTGATCACCAAACTCAGCGACCTGGGTATCAACACTTCCCTCTGTAACTGGATACTGGACTTCTTGACCAACAGACCCCAGTCTGTTAGGTTAGGAAACCACACCTCCTCTACCCTCACCCTGAACACCGGCGTCCCTCAAAGCTGCGTGCTGAGTCCTCTCCTCTACTCCCTCTTCACCTACGACTGCACACCTGTACATGGTTCCAACTCCATCGTCAAGTTTGCAGATGACACAACGGTGATTGGCCTCATCAGAAACAACGATGAGTCAGCGTACAGAGAAGAGGTCCAGCATCTGGCAGAGTGGTGCGCCGACAACAACCTGGCCCTCAACATCAAGAAGACCAAAGAACTCATTGTGGACTTCAGGAAGAGGAGTGACACACCCGCCCCCCTGCTCATCAACGAGACGGAGGTTGAGCGTGTCACCAGCTTCAAGTTCCTGGGTGTCCACATCTCCGAGGACCTCTCCTGGTCTCTCAACACCTCAACCCTGGTCAAGAAGGCTCACCAGCGTCTCTTCTTCCTGAGGAGACTCAAGAAGGCCCACCTGTCACCTCAGATCCTGGGAACTTCTACCGCTGCACCATCGAGAGCATCCTCACCAACTGCATCTCGGTGTGGTATGGTAGCTGCTCTATCGCGGACCAGAAGTCACTCCAGAGGGTGGTGAAAACCGCCCAACGCATCACCGGTTCTCCCCTCCCCTCTATCGAGGCTGTCCAGAGCAAGAGGTGTCTGCGGAAGGCGCGCAGCATCGTGAGGGACAGCTCTCACCCCAGCCACAGACTGTTTTCCCTCCTCCCCTCAGGGAAACGCTACAGGGTTCTCCGCTCCAGGACCAGCAGGTTCAGGAAAAGCTTCTTCCCTGCAGCGGTCACCCTGCTGAACTCACAACCCCGGTGTCCCCCCCCACACACACACAACCCAGAGACTGTGACTGCCACACCAACCCCCTCAGCCACCTAACCTTGCACTGAACTGTTCTGAACCGTCTCTACTCATTGTCTAGCACTCACTGTATTTATTCCCGCTACCTCATCATTGTAATTTTGTACCCTACATATGCACATCTCCACTTTACTTATGCACACCCTCACTTTACATACCTGTACAGCACACACTTGCACTTTAACTGCTCTTTTGCACTTCTGGTTAGATACTAACTGCATTTCGTTGTCTTAGTACGTGTACTCTGTGCAATGACAATAAAGTTGAATCTAATCTAATCTAATCTAATCTTAAAAGCGCTTTTCAACAGTATCGCATTCTAAGGTGTAGCTGATAACTTTATGACATGTAAACATGAAATCCATCATATTCTTCATGAATGCTACTCAAATAGACAGGAAAACTTATCCTGAAGTGTTCTGTGTAGAAATCCCTCTAAATGTGAATGCTCAGATTTTGGATACACACAGACAGCTTTAACGAGGGAAAGAGACGATTTAGACGCTGGAAACGTGGAAACAGCGCTTTTCAACAGTATATCGCATTCTAAGGTGTAGCTGATAACTTTATGACATGTAAACATGAAATCCATCATATTCTTCATGAATGCTACTCAAATAGACAGGAAAACTTATCCTGAAGTGTTCTGTGTAGAAATCCCACTAAATGTGAATGCTCAGATTTTGGATACACACAGACAGCTTTAACGAGGGAAAGAGCCGATTTAGACGCTGGAAACGAGGAAACAGCGCTTTTCAACAGTACAGCATTCTAAGGTGTAGCTGATAACTTTATGACATGTAAACATGAAATCCATCATATTTTTCACGAATGCTACTCAAATAGACAGGAAACCCTATCCTGAAGTGTTCTGTATAGACAGGACAATGAGTGACAAAAACTCAATTCTCAGACACAGAGAAAGCTTCTGACGAGGACTTAGAGCAGATCCTGACGCTTAAAAGCGCTTTTCAACAGTATATCGCATTCTAAGGTGTAGCTGATAACTTTATGACATGTAAACATGAAATCCATCATATTCTTCATGAATGCTACTCAAATAGACAGGAAAACTTATCCTGAAGTGTTCTGTGTAGAAATCCCACTATATGTGAATGCTCAGATTTTGGATACACACAGACAGCTTTAACGAGGGAAAGAGCCGATTTAGACGCTGGAAACGTGGAAACAGCGCTTTTCAACAGTATCGCATTCTAAGGTATAGCTGATAACTTTATGACATGTAAACATGAAATCCATCATATTCTTCATGAATGCTACTCAAATAGACAGGAAAACTTATCCTGAAGTGTTCTGTGTAGAAATCCCACTAAATGTGAATGCTCAGATTTTGGATACACACAGACAGCTTTAACGAGGGAAAGAGCCGATTTAGACGCTGGAAACGTGGAAACAGCGCTTTTCAACAGTATCGCATTCTAAGGTGTAGCTGATAACTTTATGACATGTAAACATGAAATCCATCATATTCTTCATGAATGCTACTCAAATAGACAGGAAAACCTATCCTGAAGTGTTCTGTATAGACAGGACAATGAGTGACAAAAACTCAGTTCTCAGACACAGAGAAAGCTTCTGACGAGGACTTAGAGCAGATCCTGACGCTTAAAAGCGCTTTTCAACAGTATCGCATTCTAAGGTGTAGCTGATAACTTTATGACATGTAAACATGAAATCCATCATATTCTTCATGAATGCTACTCAAATAGACAGGAAAACTTATCCTGAAGTGTTCTGTGTAGAAATCCCACTAAATGTGAATGCTCAGATTTTGGATACACACAGACAGCTTTAACGAGGGAAAGAGACGATTTAGACGCTGGAAACGTGGAAACAGCGCTTTTCAACAGTAACGCATTCTAAGGTGTAGCTGATAACTTTATGACATGTAAACATGAAATCCATCATATTCTTCATGAATGCTACTCAAATAGATGTGAAAACCTATCCTGAAGTGTTCTGTGTAGAAACTCCATTGAACGTGAATGCTGAGATTTTGGAGACACAGAGACAGCTTTAACGAGGGAAAGAGCCGATCTAGGCGCTGGAAACGTTAAAACAACGATATTGAACAGTATTGCATTCTCAGGTGTAACTGATAACTTTAAGACATGTAAACATGAAATCCATCATATTCTTCATGAATGCTACTCAAATAGACAGGAAAACTTATCCTGAAGTGTTCTGTGTAGAAATCCCACTAAATGTGAATGCTGAGATTTTGGAAACACACAGACAGCTTTAACGAGGGAAAGAGCCGACCTAGGTGCTGGAAACGTTAAAACAGTGCTGTTGAACAGTATTGCATTCTCAGGTGTAACTGATAACTTTAAGACATGTAAACATGAAATCCATCATATTCTTCATGAATGCTACTCAAATAGACAGGAAAACTTATCCTGAAGTGTTCTGTGTAGAAATCCCACTAAATGTGAATGCTGAGATTTTGGAAACACACAGACAGCTTTAACGAGGGAAAGAGCCGATTTAGACGCTGGAAACGTGGAAACAGCGCTTTTCAACAGTATCGCATTCTAAGGTGTAGCTGATAACTTTATGACATGTAAACATGAAATCCATCATATTCTTCATGAATGCTACTCAAATAGACAGGAAAACCTATCCTGAAGTGTTCTGTATAGACAGGACAATGAGTGACAAAAACTCAGTTCTCAGGCACAGAGAAAGCTTCTGACGAGGACTTAGAGCAGATCCTGACGCTTAAAAGCGCTTTTCAACAGTATCGCATTCTAAAGTGTAGCTGATAACTTTATGACATGTAAACATGAAATCCATCATATTCTTCATGAATGCTACTCAAATAGACAGGAAAACTTATCCTGAAGTGTTCTGTGTAGAAATCCCACTAAATGTGAATGCTCAGATTTTGGATACACACAGACAGCTTTAACGAGGGAAAGAGTCGATTTAGACGCTGGAAACGTGGAAACAGCGCTTTTCAACAGTATCGCATTCTAAGGTGTAGCTGATAACTTTATGACATGTAAACATGAAATCCATCATATTCTTCATGAATGCTACTCAAATAGACAGGAAAACTTATCCTGAAGTGTTCTGTATAGACAGGACAATGAGTGACAAAAACTCAGTTCTCAGACACAGAGAACGCTTCTGACGAGGACTTAGAGCAGATCCTGACGCTTAAAAGCGCTTTTCAACAGTATCGCATTCTAAAGTGTAGCTGATAACTTTATGACATGTAAACATGAAATCCATCATATTCTTCATGAATGCTACTCAAATAGACAGGAAAACTTATCCTGAAGTGTTCTGTGTAGAAATCCCACTAAATGTGAATGCTCAGATTTTGGATACACACAGACAGCTTTAACGAGGGAAAGAGTCGATTTAGACGCTGGAAACGTGGAAACAGCGCTTTACAACAGTATCGCATTCTAAGGTGTAGCTGATAACTTTATGACATGTAAACATGAAATCCATCATATTCTTCATGAATGCTACTCAAATAGACAGGAAAACCTATCCTGAAGTGTTCTGTATAGACAGGACAATGAGTGACAAAAACTCAGTTCTCAGACACAGAGAAAGCTTCTGACGAGGACTTAGAGCAGATCCTGACGCTTAAAAGCGCTTTTCAACAGTATCGCATTCTAAGGTGTAGCTGATAACTTTATGACATGTAAACATGAAATCCATCATATTCTTCATGAATGCTACTCAAATAGACAGGAAAACTTATCCTGAAGTGTTCTGTGTAGAAATCCCACTAAATGTGAATGCTCAGATTTTGGATACACACAGACAGCTTTAACGAGGGAAAGAGCCGATTTAGACGCTGGAAACGTGGAAACAGCGCTTTTCAACAGTATCGCATTCTAAGGTGTAGCTGATAACTTTATGACATGTAAACATGAAATCCATCATATTCTTCATGAATGCTACTCAAATAGACAGGAAAACCTATCCTGAAGTGTTCTGTATAGACAGGACAATGAGTGACAAAAACTCAGTTCACAGACACAGAGAAAGCTTCTGACGAGGACTTAGAGCAGATCCTGACGCTTAAAAGCGCTTTTCAACAGTATCGCATTCTAAGTGTAGCTGATAACTTTATGACATGTAAACATGAAATCCATCATATTCTTCATGAATGCTACTCAAATAGACAGGAAAACTTATCCTGAAGTGTTCTGTGTAGAAATCCCACTAATGTGAATGCTCAGATTTTGGATACACACAGACAGCTTTAACGAGGGAAAGAGCCGATTTAGACGCTGGAAACGTGGAAACAGCGCTTTTCAACAGTATCGCATTCTAAGGTGTAGCTGATAACTTTATGACATTGTAAACATGAAATCCATCATATTCTTAATGAATGCTACTCAAATAGACAGGAAAACCTATCCTGAAGTGTTCTGTATAGACAGGACAATGAGTGACAAAAACTCAGTTTCAGACACAGAGAAAGCTTCTGACGAGGACTTAGAGCAGATCCTGACGCTTAAAAGCGCTTTTCAACAGTATCGCATTCTAAGGTGTAGCTGATAACTTTATGACATGTAAACATGAAATCCATCATATTCTTCATGAATGCTACTCAAATAGACAGGAAAACTTATCCTGAAGTGTTCTGTGTAGAAATCCCACTAAATGTGAATGCTCAGATTTTGGATACACACAGACAGCTTTAACGAGGGAAAGAGCCGATTTAGACGCTGGAAACGTGGAAACAGCGCTTTTCAACAGTATCGCATTCTAAGGTGTAACTGATAACTTTAAGACATGTAAACATGAAATCCATCATATTCTTCATGAATGCTACTCAAATAGACAGGAAAACTTATCCTGAAGTGTTCTGTGTAGAAATCCCACTAAATGTGAATGCTGAGATTTTGGAAACACACAGACAGCTTTAACGAGGGAAAGAGCCGACCTAGGTGCTGGAAACGTTAAAACAGTGCTGTTGAACAGTATTGCATTCTCAGGTGTAACTGATAAATTTATGACATGTAAACATGAAATCCATCATATTCTTCATGAATGCTACTCAATAGACAGGAAAACCTATCCTGAAGTGTTCTGTATAGACAGGACAATGAGTGACAAAAACTCAGTTCTCAGACACAGAGAAAGCTTCTGACGAGGACTTAGAGCAGATCCTGACGCTTAAAAGCGCTTTTCAACAGTATCGCATTCTAAGGTGTAACTGATAACTTTATGACATGTAAACATGAAATCCATCATATTCTTCATGAATGCTACTCAAATAGACAGGAAAACTTATCTGAAGTGTTCTGTGTAGAAATCCACTAAATGTGAATGCTCAGATTTTGGATACACACAGACAGCTTTAACGAGGAAAGAGCCGATTTAGACGCTGGAAACGTGGAAACAGCGCTTTTCAACAGTATCGCATTCTAAGGTGTAGCTGATAACTTTATGACATGTAAACATGAAATCCATCATATTCTTCATGAATGCTACTCAAATAGACAGGAAAACTTATCCTGAAGTGTTCTGTGTAGAAATCCCACTAAATGTGAATGCTCAGATTTTGGATACACACAGACAGCTTTAACGAGGGAAAGAGCCGATTTAGACGCTGGAAACGTGGAAACAGCGCTTTTCAACAGTATCACATTCTAAGGTGTAGCTGATAACTTTATGACATGTAAACATGAAATCCATCATATTCTTCATGAATGCTACTCAAATAGACAGGAAAACTTATCCTGAAGTGTTCTGTGTAGAAATCCCACTAAATGTGAATGCTCAGATTTTGGATACACACAGACAGCTTTAACGAGGAAAGAGCCGATTTAGACGCTGGAAACGTGGAAACAGCGCTTTTCAACAGTATCGCATTCTAAGGTGTAGCTGATAACTTTATGACATGTAACATGAAATCCATCATATTCTTCATGAATGCTACTCAAATAGACAGGAAAACTTATCCTGAAGTGTTCTGTGTAGAAATCCCACTAAATGTGAATGCTCAGATTTTGGATACACACAGACAGCTTTAACGAGGGAAAGAGCCGATTTAGACGCTGGAAACGTGGAAACAGCGCTTTTCAACAGTATCGCATTCTAAGGTGTAGCTGATAACTTTATGACATGTAAACATGAAATCCATCATATTCTTCATGAATGCTACTCAAATAGACAGGAAAACTATCCTGAAGTGTTCTGTATAGACAGGACAATGAGTGACAAAAACTCAGTTCTCAGACACAGAGAAAGCTTCTGACGAGGACTTAGAGCAGATCCTGACGCTTAAAAGCGCTTTTCAACAGTATCGCATTCTAAGGTGTAGCTGATAACTTTATGACATGTAAACATGAAATCCATCATATTCTTCATGAATGCTACTCAAATAGACAGGAAAACTTATCCTGAAGTGTTCTGTGTAGAAATCCCACTAAATGTGAATGCTCAGATTTTGGATACACACAGACAGCTTTAACGAGGGAAAGAGCCGATTTAGACGCTGGAAACGTGGAAACAGCGCTTTTCAACAGTATCGCATTCTAAGGTGTAGCTGATAACTTTATGACATGTAAACATGAAATCCATCATATTCTTCATGAATGCTACTCAAATAGATGTGAAAACCTATCCTGAAGTGTTTTGTGTAGAAACTCCACTGAACGTGAATGCTGAGATTTTGGAGACACAGAGACAGCTTTAACGAGGGAAAGAGCCGATCTAGGCGCTGGAAACGTTAAAACAACGATATTGAACAGTCTTGCATTCTCAGGTGTAACTGATAACTTTATGACATGTAAACATGAAATCCATCATATTCTTCATGAATGCTACTCAAATAGACAGGAAAACTTATCCTGAAGTGTTCTGTGTAGAAATCCCACTAAATGTGAATGCTGAGATTTTGGAAACACACAGACAGCTTTAACGAGGGAAAGAGCCGACCTAGGTGCTGGAAACGTTAAAACAGTGCTGTTGAACAGTATTGCATTCTCAGGTGTAACTGATAAATTTATGACATGTAAACATGAAATCCATCATATTCTTCATGAATGCTACTCAAATAGACAGGAAAACCTATCCTGAAGTGTTCTGTATAGACAGGACAATGAGTGACAAAAACTCAGTTCTCAGACACAGAGAAAGCTTCTGACGAGGACTTAGAGCAGATCCTGACGCTTAAAAGCGCTTTTCAACAGTATCGCATTCTAAGGTGTAGCTGATAACTTTATGACATGTAAACATGAAATCCATCATATTCTTCATGAATGCTACTCAAATAGACAGGAAAACTTATCCTGAAGTGTTCTGTGTAGAAACTCCACTAAATGTGAATGCTGAGATTTTGGAGACACAGAGACAGCTTTAACGAGGGAAAGAGCCGATCTAGGCGCTGGAAACGTTAAAACAACGATATTGAACAGTATTACATTCTCAGGTGTAACTGACAACTTTATGAGATGTAAACATGAAATCCATCATATTCTTCATGAATGCTACTCAAATAGATGTGAAAACTTATCCTGAAGTGTTATGTGTAGAAATCCCACAAAATGTGAATGCTGAGATTTTGGAGACACACAGAAAGCTTTAACTAGGGAAAGAGCTGACCTAGGTGCTGGAAACGTTAAAACAGTGCTCTTGAACAGTATTGCATTCTCAGGTGTAACTGATAACTTTTTGACATGTAAACATGAAATCCATCATATTCTTCATGAATGCTTCTCAAATAGACCGGAAAACTTATCCTGAAGTGTTATGTGTAGAAATCCCACTAAATGTGAATGCTGAGATTTTGGAAACACTGAGACAGCTTTAACGAGGGAAAGAGCCGATCCTGACGCTCAACAGTGCTATTGAACAGCATTGCATTCTCAGGTGTAACTGATAACTTTATGACATGTAAACATGAAAACCATCATATTCTTCATGAATGCTACTCAAATAGATGTGAAAACCTATCCTGAAGTGTTCTGTGTAGAAATCCCACAAAATGTGAATGCTGAGATTTTGGAGACACACAGACAGCTTTAACGAGGGAAAGAGCCGACCTAGGTGCTGGAAACGTTAAAACAGCGTCGTTGAAAAGTATTGCATTCTCAGGTGTAACTGATAAATTTATGACATGTAAACATGAAATCCATCATATTCTTCATGAATGCTACTCAAATAGATGTGAAAACCTATCCTGAAGTGTTCTGTGTAGAAACTCCATTAAATGTGAATGCTGAGATTTTGGAGATACAGAGACAGCTTTTAATGAGGGAAAGAGCCGATCTAGGCGCTGGTATCGTTAAAACAACGATATTGAACAATATTGCATTCTCAGGTGTAACTGATAACTTTATGACATGTAAACATGAAATCCAGCATATTCTTCATGAACGATACTCAAATAGACAGGAAAACTTATCCTGAAGTGTTATGTGTAGAAATCCCACTAAATGTGAATGCTGAGATTCGCCCATCGGACGCTCAGCGTCTCTGGGGGTCTATGGGACGGTGGGCTTGCCCGGACGCTCGGCTTCTGCATGATAATTGGATGATCTGTCTGAGGCTGAGTCCCTTTTTGATTGACTGCGAAATTAGCGAATCAGCGATCTTGAAGTATAAGCATCCACCGGAGCAGTTTTCAAGTTTTTCATTCCGTTGTTCGGAGTTGATCTGGAGACGTCACTGATCCTCAGCGACTTTGTCTTTGTTAAAATCGACTAGTGTTGTGTTTGGCGACTCTCTTCTGTCACTCTGCGAAATTACATTTAAATAAACGGACACATTTTATGATGTAGGCCGAAAATGAGCTTCCCCTCCTTATAAGACCAGCAGCCGCCACTGGTGTAGAAATCCCACTAAATGTGAATGCTGAGATTTTGGAGACACAGAGACAGCTTTAACGAGGGAAAGAGCCGATCTAGGCGCTGGAAACGGTAAAACAACGATATTGAACAGTATTGCATTCTCAGGTGTAACTGATAACTTTATAACATGTAAACATGAAATCCATCATATTCTTCATGCATGCTACTCAAATAGATGTGAAAACCTATCCTGAAGTTTTCTGTGTAGAAACTCCACTAAATGTGAATGCTGAGATTTTGGAGACACACAGACAGCTTTAACGAGGGAAAGAGCCGATCTAGGCGCTGGAAACGTTAAAACAGCGCTGTTGAACAGTATTGCATTCTCAGGTGTAACTGATAAATTGACACAGAGACAGCTTTAAAGCTGTCTCTGTGTCTCCAAAATCTCAGCATTCACCTTTAGTGGGATTTCTACACATAACACTTCAGGATAAGTTTCCTGTCCATTTGAGTAGCATTCATGAAGAATATGATGGATTTCATGTTTACATGTCATAAAGTTATCAGTTAAACCTGAGAATGCAATACTATTCAATAGTGCTGTTAAGTGTCAGGATCGGCTCCAATTCCTCCTTATAAGCTGTCTCTGTGTCTGAAAACTGAGTTTTTCTCAATCGTTGTCCTGTCTTTACAGAACACTTCAGGATAGGTTTTCACATCTATTTGAGTGGCATTCATGAAGAATATGATGGATTTCATGTTTACATGTCATAAAGTTATCAGTTACACCTGAGAATGCAATACTGTTCAATAGCACTGTTAAGCGTCAGGATCGAAGCTAATTCCTCCTTAGAAGCTGTCTCTGTGTCTGAGAACTGAGTTTATCTCAATCGTTGTCCTGTCTTTACAGAACACTTCAGGATAGGTTTTGGCCAAATTGAAACCAATGGAAACTACCTTTTTTAATTCCTTGTTATTTACAGTATTAAATCATACAATTTAGTTAAAATTGCTTTCATTCTAAACTCAACACTTAAAAAATGTAGTTTTTAATGTTTTCTACCAGATTCAGTCATTTCTCTATTTTTGGCCAATGGAGAAATTTTATCTAATGTTCTAAGTTTCTAATATGGGTCTATGATGGCATACTGCACTCCAATGGAGCAAATGATTGACACAATTTTGACATAGGTGTGACCTTTAGGATAGCAGAAACCATTGTTTGACTCAGGCAACAATAAAAAAAAATCACAGGGCATAGTTGCAGAGTTCAAAGAAGCAGCTGCAGGGTAAACAAAAAGCAACTCTGGCATTGTTTGTAAACCTGTCCTGGAGTTTATACAGGTGCAGTCAATACTAAGGCTGTAAGTAAGCCTATCAGCTTCCAGATCATTTTTTCTCTGGCAAGGTGGCAAGAAGGTCATATTCACTGCTTCAAGCACTTGACTATGTGATGCATTCAAAGATCGAAGATAGGGAGAAATCCTCTGCATTTGAAGAAGAGACATCTTCTACTCAAGATGAGGACACATCCTCTCCTGAAGATGATCCTGGGAAGAGGATGAAAGCATTACCACTGATGATGAGGAGTACCAGCCAGTGCCTGATTCGTCTTCCTCAAGGGGTGAGTACGCTGGACAATTTTCCTGTCTATTTGAGTAGCATTCATGAAGAATATGATGGATTTCATGTTTACATGTCATAAAGTTATCAGCTACATTTTAGAATGCGATACTGTTGAAAAGCGCTGTTTCCATGTTTCCAGCGTCTAAATCGGCTCTTTCCCTCGTTAAAGCTGTCTGTGTTTCTCCAAAATCTCAGCATTCACATTTAGTGGGATTTCTACACAGAACACTTCAGGATAGGTTTTCCTGTCTATTTGAGTAGCATGCATGAAGAATATGATGGATTTTATGTTTACATGTAATAAAGTTATCAGCTGCACCTGAGAATGCGATACTGTTGTAACGCTCTGTTAAGCGTCAGGATCTGCTCTAAGTCCTCGTCAGAAGCGTTCTCTGTGTCTGAGAACTGAGTTTTTGTCACTCATTGTCCTGTCTATACAGAACACTTCAGGATAGGTTTTCCTGTCTATTTGAGTAGCATTCATGAAGAATATGATGGATTTCATGTTTACATGTCATAAAGTTATCAGCTACACCTGAGAATGCGATACTGTTGTAAAGCGCTGTTTCCACGTTTCCAGCGTCTGAATCGGCTCTTTCCCTCGTTAAAGCTGTCTGAGTGTATCAAAAATCTGAGCGTTCACATTAAGTGGGATCTCTAAACAGAACACTTCAGGATAAGTTTTCCTGTCTATTTGAGTAGCATTCATGAAGAATATGATGGATTTCATGTTTACATGTAATAAAGTTATCAGCTGCACCTGAGAATGCGATACTGTTGTAACGCTCTGTTAAGCGTCAGGATCTGCTCTAAGTCCTCGTCAGAAGCGTTCTCTGTGTCTGAGAACTGAGTTATTGTCACTCATTGTCCTGTCTATACAGAACACTTCAGGATAAGTTTTCCTGTCTATTTGAGTAGCATTCATGAAGAATATGATGGATTTCATGTTTACATGTCATAAAGTTATCAGCTACACCTGAGAATGCGATACTGTTGTAAAGCGCTGTTTCCACGTTCCAGCGTCTAAAGCGGCTCTTTCCCTCCTTAAAGCTGTCTGTGTGTATCCAAAATCTGAGCATTCACATTAAGTGAGATTTCTACACAGAACACTTCAGGATAAGTTTTCCTGTCTATTTGAGTAGCATTCATGAAGAATATGATGGATTTCATGTTACATGTAATAAAGTTATCAGCTGCACCTGAGAATGCGATACTGTTGTAACGCTCTGTTAAGCGTCAGGATCTGCTCTAAGTCCTCGTCAGAAGCGTTCTCTGTGTCTGAGAACTGAGTTTTTTTCACTCATTGTCCTGTCTATACAGAACACTTCAGGATCGGTTTTCCTGTTTATTTGAGTAGCATTCATGAAGAATATGATGGATTTCATGTTTACATGTCATAAAGTTATCAGCTGCACCTGAGAATGCGATACTGTTGTAAAGCTCTGTTAAGCGTCAGGATCTGCTCTAAGTCCTCGTCAGAAGCGTTCTCTGTGTCTGAGAACTGAGTTTTTGTCACTCATTGTCCTGTCTATACAGAACACTTCAGGATAGGTTTTTCTGTCTATTTGAGTAGCATTCATGAAGAATATGATGGATTTCATGTTTACATGTCATAAAGTTATCAGCTACACCTGAGAATGCGATACTGTTGTAAAGCGCTGTTTCCACGTTTCCAGCGTCTGAATCGGCTCTTTCCCTCGTTAAAGCTGTCTGAGTGTATCAAAAATCTGAGCGTTCACATTAAGTGGGATCTCTAAACAGAACACTTCAGGATAAGTTTTCCTGTCTATTTGAGTAGCATTCATGAAGAATATGATGGATTTCATGTTTACATGTAATAAAGTTATAAGCTGCACCTGAGAATGCGATACTGTTGTAACGCTCTGTTAAGCGTCAGGATCTGCTCTAAGTCCTCGTCAGAAGCGTTCTCTGTGTCTGACATCTCAGTTTTTTAGACATTCTGCTCTGCTTGCTGGGCCTTGGCTAGCTTAGCACTGGCACAGAGTGAAAAGATAGGATGAGGAGGAAGATATATTTGACAATGAAAGGAAAAACACAATGAATGATGTGCGATGGTGTGTGTGATGCTTAATTGTATGGTATATGAGTAAATTAACTGCTTGTTTAGACCATCCTCATTAGAGCAGATTATGCTTTTTCATCCTCTCCTCTCCTCTCCTCTTCTCTCTCTTTGTCTGTTTTTACCGTGCATGTCTGTCCTGTGTTGTTTGTGTTGTGGAGGGTGAATGATGTAGGGAAGGTAGAGAGCTTGAGGCCTTTTCCACTTCAAAGCACCTCAGTGTGGATTTGTGTGTGTTTGTGCATGCATGCATGCATGCGACAAGCTTGAGCAAGACAAGCAGAGCCAGTACAGTGAAAACATGCACGTATTTTTCCTGTTAAACGTTAGTGGGGAGAGAGCAAGTAGCCAGGAAAGAGAAGGAAGTCATTAGGACACAATTAGGAAGGATAAAGCTGGGAAAATCTGAAGTAAAGGTAAGAAAAGTGGATGTCAGAAACAGCATTCATGGGGACCTGTTTATATGGACATGCAGCCAAAACCACACAAAATTAATATGCACTGTAGGATTGAACGACATGCAAAAAAAATATTATATAATACATATTGTGATTATTTTTGACAGATATTGTGATTGTGATATGAGTCACAACTTAAGTGAGAATTTCATTTTCACTGAAAAATTGTAAAAAAAAAAAAAAAAAATGATGATGATGTGATTATTGCTGGGGTCTGAACCAAAACAAGCATGTTCACCTATGTCTGGAGAATATGATGTGTAGGCCGGTGCATCTCTGTAGCACCACAG